>NC_080712.1:12892645-13042645 GCF_019097595.1 Hemibagrus wyckioides
ACTCGTCTGGGAAGACTTTCCACAGGGTTTAGGAGTGTCTTTATGGGAATTTTTGACCATTCCTCTAGAAGTGCGTTTGTGAGGTCAGGCACTGATGATGAATTCAACCCAATGGTGTTCTATCGGGTTGAGGTCAGGTTGGCACTTGGCACAGTGCGGTCAGGCAAATACTGTTCTCCTGGCAACCGCCAAACACAGACTCGCCCATCGGATTGCCATGGAACAGAGATTGCCATTCTAGACAGAGAAGCGTGATTTGTCACTCCAGAGAACACGTCTCCACAGCTCTAGAGTCCTATGGCAACGTGCTGTACACCACTGCATCTGACGCTTTGCATTGCACTCGATCTAAGGCTTGGATGCAGCTGCTTGGCCATGAAAACCCATTCCTTGAAGATCTCTACGCAATGTTCTTGAGCTTATCTGAATAACACGTGAAACTTGGAGGTGTGTAGCTATTGACTCTGCAGAAAGTAGCATGCAACTGGCTTACAACTTTGTGGCTGAGTTGCTGTTGTTCCTAATTGCTTCCACTTTGTTATAATACAACTAAATGTTGAATATTTAGTAGTGAGGAAATTTCAAAAATAGACTTATTGCACTGGTGGCAATCAATCATGGTACCATGCTTGAATTCACTGAGCTTCTGAGAGCAACCCATATTTTCACAAATATTTGTAGAAGCAGTCTGCATACTTAGGTGCTTGATTTAATACATTTTATGCACAATGTGTCCATGGAAGTGATTGGGATGCCTGAATTCAGTGATTTGGAGGGGTGTCCCAAAACCTTTTGTGTGTGTGTATATAGGCAGGTTGCTCACTGGCAGTTAATCACCATTGCCATTCAAACATCACAAGATTGAGTTCCAAACTTTTCATTTTTCCTTTAGACATGTCTTTGGCTTAAAGCTGGATTCTCGTTATCCGCTCAGGTCTAGAGACTATCAGACTATTTTGGGCTCTCTTATGCAAATGATTGATTGTGGTGACTCAGAATAGCGGGTCATTGTTCTGAAAAGTCCTCCATCGATCAGAGCAGCACCAATTGCTCTGGTGCATTTCAGTCCAGATACAGAACATCGATCCCTGTCTTGGTACACCAGATTGAGGCTTCACTGGAAACTCAAGCTTCCCACATGTAATGTAATAATCCTGATTCTGAGAGCCACTTACTATAGAGCAGATTTGCTAAAAGCAGAGTTCTGCAGCTTGGTTCCCTCAGGGAGGCTGTGAGAGATGAGAAGTGTCAGTGTCTGTAAACTGAGACTGGTCTGATTGTAGAACAGGTATTTATGTTTGTCTCTTCCTGTTCCTCTTCAGGGTCGCTGTGGTCTCCAAGTCATTTGAAGGACAGACTGACAAGACAGAAGAGTGGTATGGAACACAGTACAAGCAGGAATCTATATCTGATGAGGTCATTAAGGTGAGAGGCTCTTCTCTTGGATTGCAAATGGGAACAATAAAACTGATTTATCGGGTAGTGAAAAATATATGTAGGATACAGAGAACAAAATCTCTCAATAAGGTAAAAGTAGATTACGGAGCATGCCATAATGTTCAATGGCCATCTGTGAATGGAGTTTTTAAGCATTATTCTGTAATAATTAATCTTTGTTCGTACATCGCAAAACATCCTCCACATTGTATAGGTTTTAAGCCAGATATCATTGATTTTATTGTTCCGTTTCAGAACTGGCAAAATGCTGACCTCAACGGCAAGTTTAAACTGCCAATGAAGAATGAGTTCATCCCCACCAACTTTGAGATTTACCCTCTTGAGAAGGACTCTCCATCCTATCCCACTTTGATCAAGGTTTTCTTTTTATTAAAGCTCCATTGTTTACCCTGCTTTCCAAAACCTTTTCATTTGTTTACTGTTGGTTCCACTCTCTTCACTTTCATTAAAACTTTGGCTTAACCTTTTTCCACAGAAATAATAAAAGGTTTTAAAACTAGAAAGATTACCATTGTGTGTATACCTGTGCTTTTGTTTTCTGACTACACTGCAACCTGTACCGAAAATGTGTTCTCTTTCTGTAGGATACTGCAATGAGTAAAGTGTGGTTCAAGCAGGATGATAAATTTTTCCTGCCCAAGGCCTGTCTAAACTTTGAATTCTTTAGGTAAGTTCTTATAGTGTGTCACTTGTTGAGATTTGAGACATAAATGTTTACAGCCTTCCCACCATTGCATGCTGGAGCTGCTGGTTGACCATTGAGACTTGGTATATTTTTGTTATGCTGTAACTTTTTTTCTTTAATCATTTCTTAAGGGGAAATACAACGGTCATTGAAATTGAATGTGTACCATGCTAACTGCACTGAGTATTTGATAGAGGGTGTGGAAACCTTCTCTTTTTATTAACCCTTAACATTTTTGCACAGCTTCTTTAGTTACAGGTGTTGCTGCATTGTTGCAGGTGAAATGAAGTCTTGCCTTCAGTACTAGAGTGCCTAAGTAATGCACAAAGATGATATGTTTGGGTTGATCACTGCTGTTGTCTCCACAGCCCCTTTGCCTATGTGGACCCGTTGCACTGTAACATGGCATATTTGTACCTTGAACTTCTTAAGGACTCCCTCAACGAGTATGCATATGCAGCCGAGCTAGCTGGCTTGAACTATGACCTCCAAAATACCATCTATGGGATGTATGTAAGTATCCAAATTACCCTCGTTGTTCTCATCATCACCATGACCATCATACCACCATTATATTACCCAGCTGTCAAACACAAAAAATAAGCTGCCCTTTCTCTCTTCTCACAAAGCATTGTCCAGAAAGCCAGATGATGGTTTAGAAGTGTTATGAAGCTAGCTAGTGTCTAAAGTCATACATTTAGCATGCTGTGTTTGAGATCTGGTAGGAGTTATGAGATTTCTACTCAGTTGACTGTTCTTTGCTGGTGTTGAGAACATGTGTGGTGGATGGTAGTTTCTGGATTAGCCCTTGTTGGCTCTGCCAGTGTTGAGGCTGCATATACATACTCTTCGAGACACGTCCCCCCCCCCACTGTCTATTTTGGTTCTTTTTTGTTCTTTTCATCTGTCACTTGTATCTTTTTTGTTTGACAGTGTTACATCACCATATTGTTTTTTTTTTTTTTTTTTTTTGTTAGTCGCTTCCTATATACAGATCCCCTCCACTGCAACATGACGTACCTATTTCTCAGGTTGTTGAAGGATGATTTAAAAGAGTATACATATGCAGCCCGACTGGCAGGGGTGAGCTATGGGATAGCCTCAGGAATGAATGCCATCCTTGTAAGTATGGCACGTCAACTAACCCATCCCGTGTGGCAGGGCAAAGGTTTAGGGATGCTTGAAGCTTGGTAGTGTGCTAAATTTATCTTCTAAATCCCTTGCTTATGTCTTTGTCAATGCATAAAAGGAAAGTGGTGAAACTCTAACCATCTGCACAAGGTGTGTGGACGTGGCCAGCCCTACTTAATGATGATGGCTCCTCTGCATACAAGCTCCTGCTCCACCTTATTTTATGACCTTGTAGCACAGTTTGACAGGCTGATGTATAGCGTCCTTGTTTAAAGACAACTTGCAGGGTCAACACACTTATCAGTACAACTTTGAAAGCCAGAGGATGTTCATTTACTTAATGAATGTCACCTGCTGATAGTCTTTCCATTTTATTGTGTTTACTCCAGTAGACGCCTGGAAGTCGTCTACTGGAGTAAGTTATTAATATTTATTAAGTAGTGTGTGTATATAACCCGATGTTAGAAGTATGTGTTAGAAGCAGGAAAAATGGGCAAGCGTAAGGATTTGAGTGAGTGATGGCTGGATCAGAGCATCTCCAAAACTGCAGCTCTTGTGGGGTGTTCCCGGTCTGCAGTGGTCAATGTCCATTAAGTCCTGTAACCATCCTCCAGGACTTAAAGGATCTGCTGCTAACATCTTGGTGCCAGATACCACAGCACACCTTCAGGGATCTAGTGGAGTCCATGCCTCAATGGGTCAGGGCTGGTTTAGCAGCAAAAGGGGGAACAAGACAATATTATGCCAGTGTTCATAATGTTAATGTCTAATCCTTTCAGTCTTTTCAGTCTTCTATAGGCCTGTAGAACACATTGGCTCATCAGAGATGTGTATAATCTAAATGTAAAATTAATCTGTGTAAATTAATTTGGTAGGACGTGATTTGGTGTTCGGCTGGTGTAGCTCATAGGTTAACGTAGGGCTGCACAATTAATCAATTTTCTAATCGCAATTACGATTACAGGTGCCGGGATTACGTAATCATTCAAAGCTGCGTGCTTAAGGGGTGTTTATTGCATGTTACATTGTGAGGGGCGAATAAAGACTTTTAATAGACCTAATAGTCTGTAGGCGTGTCCTTATCAACGCCCCGATTATCCACTTGTGCTTGTCTATCTTGTCATGTTAATTTCGTGAGCATGTGCGCGGATAAAGAAACATCAGATAGTTTAAAAAGTGTTGCTCAGAAGAATCAAGAATTAGAACCAAAAAGAAATGCTTTATGCTTTTTTAGAAAAGCCATGCCGAGAGCTGCAACACAGATTCCCATCATGGCGTCGTCGTTTTGTGCTTCTCCGTATCCGGCAGCTTCTCCAAGACAAATGGAGATAACTGAAGCGATTACGCATTTCATTGCGAAGACATGGTGCTGATTAATACAGTTTACAGCGCGGGGTTTAAAATACTCATAAACACACTGGATAAAAGATGTCATCCTCTCTTGCAATTACACATAGCCTAGATTCATAAATTAATTTTATTTTTAGTATAACATTTATTTATACCATGCATATTTTTCCTATTTTTTAATAATACTCCATATTAAATTATTATTACTAATTGCGCAAAAAATTTTTTAGAGAGACCAGTGTAGACACTAATGGGGGAAAAAAACATACCAGCGCTCAGGGTGTTCTGTTTTGATTAAACTTTTTTTAAGAATCTGCTTCAGTCATAGGAAAATCAGTTATGGTCAAATCATTGCTTATCAGTGGTTTTGATGAATATCCATCAGTTCGTGAAACATTGTGACTTGTTTGTGTGCCATTTCTGTGCTCATCCATTTGTGCTCATGATGGCTCACTGGTTTGTTGCTGTATTTGTAGAAATTGTAGAATATCCAGTAGGGTGATTCCTTGATTACTTATAGTCCAACACACAACTCTACACTTGGAACTGCTTATTCAGGCCACATCAATATAATTACAGCAGTGTTTAGTCCTAATAAACATACTTCATTGCCAATTGTTTACAGTTTTAAGGTTGTCAAATTGCTGAGTGTGGTTTAAGCCAATCCTGTGTAGGTGATGTGGGAATAAAGCAAATGGTGTCTGTGTATTATCCTGACTATTTGCACTCTGGTTGTATTACTCTGTGCTTGGCATGCTTTTCTTTTACTGCCTTGAATATTTAGCATCAGTAGTGGTATGTTAGTAACTATAAACACGTCCCCACTTCCTCAGCATTTGGTTATTTCAGTCTCAGTTTGTGTATGCACATCTGTTTTGGTTCTCCATGTAACAACTGGTTGACATTTTGCTGAATAAAATGTAAGTTAACACAGTTTTCTGGACAATGTGCTACACTGGGTCTTGAGGGGCTTCACAGCTAGTATCACATTAGCAGTGTTCATCTCGCAGTGCTCCTATACTCTTCCCTGCATACGCATGCCCACATTTGGGTATGACAGATTTCTGCTCTAACATTGTCATTTTAACTACAGCTCTCAGTGAAGGGCTACAATGACAAGCAGCACATCCTGCTGAAGAAGATCATTGAGAAAATGGCCACGTTTGAGATTGATGAGAAACGCTTTGACATCATCAAGGAGGCGGTGAGCGGTGCATACATCAACCCATACATTTCATATGGTAAAAGTGCATGTGGTCCATGATCTGTAAGTGAGCCAAGCAGTTATCATGGGAGACACACAAAAGTGTTATACATGTAAGAATTGCTTATTAGCAATAAACCTGCTATAACTCATTTGGAAAATATGTTTTCCTGCTAAAATAAGCCAGCCCTGTACAGTCTTCACTCACATTACAGTGATATGTGCTCTGTAACGTGTTTTATGCCAACTCGAACCGAGGCTTGTTTTTTCATTTTCTTACACTGGGGGAAGCCAAAATGATCAGGAGTATGTCTGTAAATATCAATTTTAATTACAATTGGTTTCATGGGTGAAAAGTTCAAAATGGAAAAATATACATTCTGGCCTTTTCAATGAGTGTTTTTGTAAAACAGTGCAAAGTGGATTTTACAATTGAAGGGATCCCTGATTATGAAAAGGTTTAAAAACCCCTGCTCTAAAGATCTTTCTCTAACGTTAACCTGGGTCACATTTAGGAATCCCACATGCCTCTATTGTAAATGCTAAATCTAAAAAAATATGGCTGTTTTGTATATAAATATGTACCTGTTAAATAACACTTAAACTATATTTTAGTGTAGAACTGGACATCCTGTGATACCCTTTTAATCCCGTTTTACAATCTGAATACATAATTGTTTTATCAGTTTTGGTTTTGTTGTATTTTTATGTATGGTTTATTTGGTCTTTTCGCAGTATATGAGGTCTTTGAATAATTTCCGGGCGGAGCAGCCACACCAGCATGCCATGTACTACCTGAGGCTGCTCATGACGGAGGTCGCATGGACTAAAGACGAGCTCAAAGAAGCACTTGATGGTGAATTAAATGCATTCACAGTTACACAATAACATAGTGGTACAAGTGTGTTGGCAAGGATGAATTATCGAACATGGGGTTTCTGGAGACAAGACGCAATAATTACATGCCCTTGGCTTCCACAAGGAACAAGACAAGGGACAGTAAAATTGCTCTCTCAAACTCTGGACAGCCCCATACACTGTGCAAGCCTATGGGGCAGTTTTAGATTAATAAACAGATGTTGCCCACATCATCATCATTGATTCTTATGATTGTTCTCCATTTCTTCCTCCTGTTTCCTTTGCCCAGGGCTCTCATGATTTCTTTAGCTGTTAGTCAAGATCAGATTTCTCCTTCTATCCTTTCCTTTGGTGTCTTTTGCCATCAGGTTGTTAACACTACTATCCATTTGTACTCCGATTCTCATTTTCTTCCCCGGTTATACGAGCTCTTCCTGTGTCTTGATCGCTCATCTCGCGCTACGTCAGTCACCTGGCTCTGTCTGAATCTAGGTCAGACGCTGTGTGAATATAGAGTGGTCATTATATACTGTGTGTGTACACGTGCTTTTGTGTGTGACGTGCGTATTGTGGAAAAAAGGTTTGCTAATTAGCGTTTTTTTTAAAGCCATGTGTGTACAGAGTAATGACACCCTGTTTTGTTGCTTTGTCTAATGTCTAAGAATGACTCAGTAATTGATTGCATATGTCTGAATCCATTTCAGATGTCACTCTGCCCCGCCTCAAGGCCTTTATACCTCAGCTGTTGTCACGGTTACATATTGAAGCCCTGCTGCACGGCAACATCACCAAACAGGTTGGTTGGAATCTGGTGAAGGTTGGATGGGAGGTGCGTGTATGTGTGCGGGAGGAAGTAAGAAGAACAAGGCAGCTGTTCACTTCATTGCAGAAGGTCTCCTGAGATGTGGCTGATGTACACACACCACTGATCCAAAAAAAAAAGTATTGAGCTGTACTGCTGAAATGCAATAGCGCTCAATCCGGATGTTTAAATAACTCTTGGGTAGCTGATTATGAATCAAATACAGACTCTGTACTAGTAGTAAAAGAGATTCAGGAAGTGTAAAAGGTGTGCTAGGTTTGTGATCTCATCAAGCCCATCATGTCTAATATGCCACACAACCGGTCACTTATAATATAAAATGGTGAATCATGGTCTATTTGGAAATGTTTGGCTACTGTTACGCAAATCACCGGTAATCTCTGAAATGTCTCACGTACTTGTAAATAAAATGAGTAACCGAAGGGTAAGGTTTATAGAAATGAAAAATCTGAAATGGTATACTCCTGGTTCACAGATTAATGGATTCTTTATTTCAGTGATCGAATTATCACCAAATCAATGGGTAATTTTAGGAGCTGATTTTGGTAGGAAGCTGTAATTTGATCAAATGGATGCATTTGGATGTTCAGTAGCTTATGAAGCAGCTTTGTGAATAATTTTCTCCATCTGTGCCTGTTTCTATAGTCTGCGCTCAGTATGATGCAGATGCTGGAGGACACGCTAATTGAGCATGCTCACACCAAGCCCCTCCTCCCAAGCCAGCTGATTCGCTACAGGGAGGTGCAGGTGCCGGATGGTAAGTGCCGGAACGTTTCTTCCCCCCCCACACACATCACACACACTCTCACAGCAGGACATGCACGCAACCCTCGCCAATTCCTAGCAGTACTGCCTCATACTTATGTATCATGCAGCTGTGTCACCCCCTCTCTAAGATCTCAATGTTTTGCAATCCAAAGTCAACATCAGCTGGACCACACACACTTCTTTTCTTTAGCACAGTCCGAATGGTCCATTTTCCAGTTCTGTAATTGTGTGGAATTGGTTTGTAGTAGTGTTGAATTTTCAGTGGACAATGCAGCTGTTGTCAGGGTGCAGTAAAACAATAGAAAATGGGTACACAAGGCAAAAGCAATAGTGGACTCAAATGGAAAAGCTGGCAGTTTCCTCTGCTAGAAGTCAACTAATTGCTCATTATAGCTTTTGATTAACAGGATCCAGGTATCATTGTAGGTGTTGTCATGAAAAATGCTTCAGATTCGTATGTGCACAAAAGGTCCATGATTTGTGTCTGTTTTGTATTTTTGTATGTGTGTGTGTGTTTGTCATGACTCCTTGTCTAACTCCAGTTCTCTGTGGTTATCAGGTGGCTGGTATGTGTACCAGCAGAGGAATGAGGTCCATAATAACTGTGGTATAGAGATTTACTACCAGACGGACATGCAGACCACACATGACAATATGCTGTTAGAGCTCTTTTGTCAGATTATCCATGAGCCCTGCTTCAATACTCTGCGCACCAAGGAACAGCTGGGTATGTCACGCGCACACACACACACACACACACACACACACACACACACACACCAATGTATGGTGGGAACAAATTAAACTATTCAGATATTGTTTGTATATTAAAAGGCAAGAAAAATCCTCTTTGGAATGACACCATGTTGTCACTAAATGTCTTAAAATAGTACCTAGCTTTTTGCCCAAATGACCTCAGTTGGTAGGAATGTAGGAAAATTATTTTGAAAAATTCCAAAAGAACATTTTTTTTCTTTGTATAGATGGTGGATATTTAAGTGGATTTTTTTTCCCCCGCCGCCTTTCTTTCTTTCGGTACTAGTTGCCATCCATAGTCCATCTGTTTCTTCTTGCTAATTATGCTTTTTCCAGCATCCCTTTGAGCCAAGTCTCTCTGTTCCATCAGGCTACATTGTGTTCAGCGGTCCACGTAGGGCTAACGGTGTGCAGGGGCTTCGTTTCATCATCCAGTCAGAGAAAGCCCCTCACTACCTCGAGTCAAGGGTGGAGGCCTTCCTCAAGACAATGGAGAAGAATTTGGAGGAGATGAGTGACGAAGCCTTCCACAAACATATTCAGGCCCTGGCCATCCGTCGCCTTGACAAGCCCAAGAAGCTGGCAGCTGAATGTGCCAAGTACTGGGGCGAGATCATATCCCAGCAGTACAACTTTGACAGGGGTAAAGCAGCACACACTCAACTGTACTCTGCTCAACTAGACACAATAATATATAGAGTGATTTCTGTTTTAAGATTAACAAGCAATCATTAATGAACTTCTTGAGGTAAAGATCTCTTAAAGGATTAACACGAAACTCTCCCACACAGATAATATTGAAGTTGCCTATCTGAAGACGTTAGCGAAGGACAACATTATGCAGTTCTACAAGGCAAGTTTCTCATATTCTGATTTGTGTCAGATGTCCAGATTTCATCCAGTTTAGTCGTAGATAGTGTCCTCTAACAGTCTGAGAAGATCTGAGAAGGCTACCTTTTACACATGCTTCTTTTTGAATCGAGGCTCACTCTTGCAGGAGCTGAACCCACTTAGAGCAGCACTCTAAATGCTCTCTACTGTTTACATGAGCCGTTTCCACTAATGAGAGACCAAGTCATGCTAGCCAATAAGGGGAATTTTCCTCAATGTCTTGAGGAAATTCACTGTTGGACTGGACAGCTGTGGCATCATAGGGATTTGCACTCAAAATAATTGCATCAGCCACATTGGTGGAGTCCTTACGTTGTCTGTCCATCCGTGAGAGATTCTCATTATAGTGATATCTCTAAGAAGATTATTTTTTAGCAAATAAATATGTACCAGTAAGTATTAAGTGTTCTGTTGATGCCACGGATGTCAAGTTCTCACTGTTCCTCTCTCCTTATTTTGCTCTACAGGATCTTTTGTCTATTGATGCTCCTAAGAGGCACAAGGTGTCTGTGCATGTGCTGTCTCGAGAGATGGACTCCTGTAAGTACTTGCCCAAGTTTGTGTGTGTTGCACAAGATAGTGTGTTGCCCATGTGGAATGCTCAATATATTGCTGCTTGTTCTAATGCCAGGTCCAGTGGTGGGAGAGTTCCCAGCTCAGAATGACGTCAATCTCGCTCCTGCTCCTTCTCTGCCTCAGGTAACACACTTCCATCATCAGCACTCGTATACGTGTGTGTAACCAATCTTCTGACGTTCTGTATGTTCCCTGTTTTCAGCCTGTGGTGGTTCAGGATATGACCGAGTTTAAGAGGAGTCTGCCTCTCTTCCCTCTCGCTAAACCTCACATCAACTTCATGGCTGCCAAACTGTGATCACACCATTTACAGAGCATTTACTGGGTTTGACCGAGACACACAGCACTCTTGAGTTTAGAGCCAGTAACACCATCTTTTGACTGTGTGTGTGTGTGTGTGTGTGTGTGTGTGTGTGTGTGTGTGAGTGTATATAACTTGGCTGAGGTGTAGCATTGATTAGTCACCATCTTGGCGCTCTCAGCCTGGTCACTGAGGAGCTGTTTAAAATCACTTCACGCACACACACAGCAGTTTTAGAGAATACAAAAATGATTTGATTAATCAGGAATAGGTCATGTAGGTGTCGAGTGCTGACCACAGGGATGTTTTTACATTTGTGTTTGCCTGATCATTACAAAGGGGTTAATTTTTTTTATTTTTTTTTTCCATTTCACACATGCTGGAAATATCTTCTTTACTGTGCTTTTCGAAGAGAGGATCAACATTTTAGCAATCAGTTACTTTCCCTTATTTACCCAGAATCTAAGAAAAGCACTGATAATCTTTCCCTCTGTGTGCTTAAGAGCAATTCAATATTTTGCTTCTTTTTTTTTATATTTTTTTTTTTATTCTATTTATTACTTTTACAAATATTCTAAGGGAAGAGGTTTTGTTGGACTGAACAAGCTGCATATTTTGCCTTACCTTAATCTCGTCACGTAAAGTCACCACTGACGTGTCGCTTTCTGATTTTTCTTTTTTCTTGTTTTTACAGCACCAGTAAGGTAATGGGTGATATGGTCATTTGAAAGCCTCCTTCAGCTTTAGAACACTACAAACAGCACATTAGTTACCCTGCTCCATTTTCATTAGCTAAGCTGAGGATATCCATTTATTACGCTTCGATAGTGTTAAAACTGTGCAGTGCGTACAAACGCCGTCATCAGATTATGGGTAAATAGAGAAATCACTTTTTCATTGTTAGAATGTTGTTATTGAGCCCATTTTCCCACCAAAAACTGTTTCACTTTGAGTTTGAAGATGCTCATGCAACAAACTGTCTACACGTGGTTTCTGTACCAGAAATGTTTTGGCCTTAAGTTAAAAAAAAAAACACAAATTTTAAATTCAGTGAAGAGGTTTTAAAAATCTGGTATTTTATTTTCGCTAGTTAAAATGTTTCGGAGGAGCTGTTTTAGGCTACTGAGTAGATGGGCATGAAGCAGGTTTATTAGATTGCTTTCTTAAAGGATCATACTCCAAGTGATTTGTTATGGCTTTTTATTTTGTTTGAAGTTGAAGGAGAACTTTAATAAATCGTTTTTAAATATGATTTTCATTCTGTTAACATGTTTCTTGCAAATGAGCTTTTTCGTGATTATGAAGCCGAAAGATGAAAATGTCGCTTTTTTCCATCAACTCTGTAGTACGCTGGTGTTTGCATTACATTTGTGTGTGCGTGTGTGTGTGTGTGAGAGAGAGAGAGGGAAATCACTCACTGGGTGTAGAGTCTTGGTTTCAGTTTGGACACTCATCATGCCCGTTCCTGCCGGACGCAAATACGCACCTCATGTCAAGAGCAATATCACAGGAGCCACGGCCTGCATGTGCTGTTAAGTCCCAATCAGGCCGGTGGTGTTGGAATGTTAGGAAGCACTTCAGCGCCATTTTATGATTCCTCTGCATGGTGCATGTGGTGGTAGATAAGCATCTCTCAGGTCTAGCCTAGCCTTGCCAAGCCTAACCACCGCACTGATGATTAGTGACTAACAAAACCAGCTTTATTTTTGACCTCTAGTCCACTCTCAGGCCTGTTACGGTAATGCTGCATTTATTAGACAAATACTAGAAAATGACACTGCTGGGGTACAGAGGTAAAGATTATAGCCACATTCACTGTTTATAAACAGCTAGCTCATCATTCATTTTATCTCCACTTTAGAACAGCTACTTCTTCTGGCAGTATATAGTGTGGGAATGATTGGAATGGCTTCTTTTAAATCTAATCAGAGGTATTGTTTTAAAAGCTAACCACTAAAGTTTCCCCAACACAAATGTTTAGAGTCAGTGGGGGGGAGGAAAATAAGTGAGTTATTATTTTAAAGAAATAGTGATCAGTATGTGAAAGAATTGCTGGGAAATAACACAACCCCTTTCAGACAGGAGAGGTCTGATCTCTACTGAATGCTATTACTGCGTGTGAGACTGTCTTTCAATTAAAAATGATCAAATGAATTCTTGTCAAAGATTTACTATTTATGATTTAAGGTCTATAAACGAGTCTCACAGCTAAGCTCCATCATCGCCATCATACAGTTTCTCAGTGGAAATTATGCTTTTGGATATTTAGCATTCTGATTCATTCAATTTCTAAAAAAGCTCATAAGCCACATCGTCAAGCATTGGAAAAATACATTTATTGACAAATCAATCAATCAATCAACCAGAAGCAATATCTGTATATACAAGTCATACATTTATACATCACTGCTTTGTGTTTGGTGTTATGGTGAGTTTTCTAACATGTTCAAAGAACCGGTGATTAAATGATTATTGGCTGGAAATGGCAACAAAAAAAATATCAGTTGGGTAAAGATGAGCCCAGGGCTTTAATCAAACTTTATTTATTTTCCTTTCATGTAGATGAACGTGTCTTATGGATTAGATAAGTTGTGTTAAGTGTATAAACAAGTGCTGTATTGTGGCACTAATAAAACCTGCCAAAAGCAGCTACTCCGCATTAAATGCTGAAGTTTACTGCGTCAGGTTACGAAAGCTGCGCACTCTGCAGTTGGTTTTTTTTTTTTTTTTTGCATGCTGTTTTCCCAAGAAAAAAAAAAAAAAAATCCCTCCATTTTTTTTTTACATACATATAATACATTGATTGCTGTAGCAACACTCCCTCTGTTCTGACCATGTCTCCTATACAAATGCACAAAGTTAGTAGTGATCACATGGATAGAAATTCACTCAAATCCATCCATCAGGCACGACAGCCATCACAAACACACTTTCCATTATAATAACATACTCAGGCCATGTAGTAAACCATAGAAGCTCATTTTATTTATTCCTCGTTCGTTTGGAGCCACTTCTAGGAGTAAGTGACCCCGTTACCACATCAGAGGGAAGGGAGGAGAAGTTTCAGGCATACCGTGGAGAACTGGATTAAACACTAGTTCAGTGTAGTAGTGAGGTTCATGAAGTTGAGACAGTGATGCAACTTGCCCAGAAACTTCTGTCTGGACATCAGAGATAATGGCTTTTCCGGGAGTTTGATTTTCTAAACCACATGCTGATGTGATCACAAAAGCAATCTTATTTAGGGGGTCATCGGGGACTCATTTTCTTTCAGATCATTAAACAGCAGCAGAAATTAATCTGTTGGTTCTAAAGTACATGTTAAATAAATTATTCTTTAGAGTCCTTTTTGGGGGTGATGATGCTCAAGAATACCAAAATTAACTAGTAATTCTTTTTCCCTTAACTTCCAGACGGACAGGCTTTTCAAGCTTGAAGAAAGACTTTACATTAGTAACGGTGTAGATGTGATACTCCATTAAAACGTAAGGTAGGCAGAGTGTATTTATACAGCAGTCACTGATTTAACGTCACCAAGGTAGCTCTGATTAGTAGTCACCAAAAGGCAAGATTTCTAACCCACCTCATGCTCAGAGTAGTATTTATAAAAATCAGTCATTTATTCACATAAAACTCTTTTAGAATTCCACGTTCTCCTCTTAACTTAAAAAGTCCACAACCTATAAAATACAGAAAAGAAAAGAACCTCTCCCAGCTTTGATTATAACACGAGAGGAAGTCTTGAACCTTTACTAGTACATATGGAGGGAAGAGAGTAAAAAGAATCACATTCTCAGGGGGAGACAAAACGGAACAGCTTACGTGAGTCAGAAATGCATCAGCGTGTGCTGCAACATCCATCATCCACTCCTCTCCTCTCAAGATACACATTCCTCTAGTCGTAGCAGCCGGGGTAAAGCCTGATCCAGCAGCAGTCATCTGTGTTCGTTCTGCAGCATGCGTGCACGCTAACACATACATACACACACACACGACATGGTGCAGATGGCATGGAGGTCTCAGTGATGTCTCAGTCTTAAAGGGCTGTGGACGTTCGCTCTTGGCCGCTCAGGCTTCCTCCTGCTCTGGGAAGTTGAGGATCTTGCGATGGGCCTGACGAAGGTACTGCTGCTGTTTGAAGTATACCTTGAACGCACCTTTAATGGCCACAAATGCAATGCCACCCTGCAGAAAGAGGAAGCATCAGGATGTATTATGAGACATCATTTTTCAAAAGCAGTGTCTGAATCGTGTGATATGATACTGTAAGGTTTATTAGGTTTAAGGCCAGGCGAAATAATATATCATTATTATAATAAATTACAAAAGGAATAAATCAGGACATGGTTACTGCTAAAGGAAAATAATCCACAATGGGGTGATATGATACGCCTGACACACTGCATAAAGTAGAATATTTCCCTGTTTTAACTGCCTTAAAACCACATGCTTTATTCCTCCTACTGGAATTTAGAATCCGTATTACTTTCATACCACTAACTGGTGTTTTGCCAGCAAAATTAACACTGTTCATTGCAAAAATTCTCTCAATTATCTCATTTTTACACCTTGCCTCATGCACAAAATCTGTGAGACTTAAACACGATCTTTATTTACTACAAACAGCATGGTCTCCGTTTTAAAACTAAAGCTTTGCAGCGTACCAGGATGGTCCTCTGCAGGTTGGAGTTGACACGGCTGAACATGAGCTTGCCCACAATGGTGGCGATGGTGGGAAACACCAGCGCTCCACACAGGATCCGAGTGGCTGATACGTGATCGGCTAACGGACTTGCCTCGGCAGGGATTCTGGGAACTGGACATCCAATCCCTGCAAAACATGGGTGGTCTGGATAATTGAAAATAAATAAGGCATCAACAGCAGGAGGATGGATTTACTGATGGTGCTAATTATAATTACGTGCTTGAAAATGTCATAGTATGTCGGTCAATTTGTCTAATTATCCACCCTGCAGTGGTGATGTATATATGAGCGGTCTGAGCGCTGAGTAAAGTGCTGACATCTAGCAAGTTTAATTATACCACATTGCTGTTGAATTCTGTCAAACCAGAATGTGTTGATTAACTTTCTATTACAGCACAGCTCCATAGCGCCGTCCGTCATTCATATGATGCCTTTATAATGCTGCGCTGGTTATATTATTGTTTCTATAGAAACAGCTCATTCACAGGGACTGGTGGATGATCTATATAATCGATCATCATCACAGTAAAAAAAAAAAAATCTATTATTTAACAAATAGTAATATGATAAAGCTTTGTGAGGGGATGTTTATTTAATGATTACGAAAGAAGTTCTGAACTGCAGAAAATCAAAAGTAATTCCACTTCCTGTCAGGGAAATTCATACCACCTTGTGCTCGATTATTTTCCTCTACCTGCACAAGCTTTAAGCATCTTATCAGATAACTAATTATTATTAGTATTATTAATTAAGAACAACAATTATTATTATTCCAATAATTAATAATTTATAATAAAGATTTCAATAAATGCATGAATAACTGCTTAAAAAAACATGTCAAGGAAGCAAGTCAATCAGTGTAAATCTCCCTAAAGGTCAAGATCTAATGGATTGGACTCTAACCAGGGAAAATGCTGTTAAGGATCTGCAGCTTGTTGGAATACTTCCTCCACAGACGCAGCACATAGTCCTCCCAGCGTATCATCTTTCCCAGAATGAGCATGACTGGGATGGTGGGCAGTCCGATAAGGAGGAACAGCGGGTCAGCCCTCTCCATCACGTCCAGTCCTTCCTTATGCCCGACCACCTTTCGGAACACAAAAAAAAAAAAAAAAAAACGGTGAGTCTGTTAAATTGTGTACATTTTTTCCTAAACATGAATTTCTGTGCGTGCGTGTGTGTACGCTCAACCTGCATTACTGTGACTGCTCCGTATGTGACTGCAGTCCAGTAGATGGAGCCCACCATGATGCCAGCTGCAGCAAATGGGCATGCCTTGGAGATAAGCCTGTCTGCCAGGTCCAGCACATACACAATAGGTCCTGTATACAGGGAAACGGAGAGAGACAAAAACAGGCAGATTTAATTAGTTCACAAAACCTTCACCAAATACATGATATAGCATTTCACTTATTCATGATTGGGATTTTTATAGTGTTCATTAAAAATGATTTACAACGACACTGACAGGACAATGGGGCCACTACATCAGTGGTTTAGCAGGACCGGTATTGCATAGAGGAAGAGAAGAGGAAGAACCAGAAGACAGAGGTATACAGAGTCTGCCTCTCCAGCAGGGGGCAGCAAATCATTTTCTGGTGCTTAGCAGTTGGCACCACTTCAGTAGATTCCCTTCTCCTTGTTTACCAGCTGATGCTAAACTTATTCACTCTACAAACTCCAGCCCTGGCAGGACACAGGACTGCACAGTTCTTACATAATCCAAACCTGAGGAAAAAATACTATTAGAATTTACAATTTTTGCTGCAGCACTGGGGTTCTTCATCAGAACTATATAGTACTATACAATAAGCTCTTACTAGGACGACGCTACAGAACTACTTCATTGTGTTTTTATGTGAGCTGATCATGTGAATCAGGCACTCTCAATACTACATTCTTTAGACCACTGGCTGGCAACCCTGCCCTTCATAGTTCATGCTTTCCTACTGTAAGACAACGGGTCAGAAATAATGTGCTAATTAACATATCCTCCCTGAGTGGCTGTGGGTGTGTCTGAATACATTTCTAACACACCCAAAAAGAGAAAAAAAAATTGTTTGCCATTCGTTACGGAAACATGACATTGCAATCATTTGAGTATGGAAGCAATGGGGAAATCCATGAAGCCTACTGATGTCTAAATTCCACACACATACAATGGACTGGAATGTCAATTTACTGGTACTGACTGCAACCAAGCTGAAGCTGATTGACTGCCGCTCCTTGACTGTCTATTATTATGATGCATAGTTAGGAATGCCAATGTGATGACGTATACAATAAAAGCCACCAACACTCCCACCAATACTACTAGCTAGAAAGTCCCATAATACGTTAAGCATACTTTTACAGCAGTTTCTAAAGGAATGATGCATTCATCTCAGCATTGAATTCAGCGCTACGCCCTATATATCCTTCACTTTCTGTTTCTTCCTCCCTGGCTCACATTCTCAGCAGCTCATGAGACGTATGACGATTTACCAGCAGGAAAAAAAAATAAATAAAAAATCCTCCCTCTATCCTAATACATTTACAGCCTCTTAATACAGTTTTAAAAGAAGAAGAAGAAGAAAAAATACAAACAGGGTGTCTAGAAACAGCATTAGGTGTTAGGTGAAAAAAAAAAAGGGTACTGAAAGTTGAGTGTTTAAGTTTAGCACCATTTTCAAAACTGAGGCTGGAAAAAAACAGAAAAATCATTTCAGTCCAAATCAAAGCAAGGACATGATGTGATTTACTGAAGGACAGAGCTGTTAATCTGACGTAGACTGGATCTGAATGAAACTCCGGCTGCTCCTTCCCTTTAAAAAGCAGATTGTGTGGCACTGTTGCCATGGCACCACAGACTGGCAAGGAAAGAACTGAGCATTCCCGACAGTGGTGAGCGCCTCCCTTTCAGTTCATATCCTTCTTTTCTCCTACAAGGGTGACAAAATGCCCTGCAGTGTCGACTCTACTCACATGCACAAGTTCATGTCACAGGATTAATAAGGTGTTTTCCAAGAACTGTCTACAGTGCTGCAATGACCGCTATTCTCACAGTACATATTTATCATGTCCAAGTGGTTAATTATGAGAGTTTACCATGAGTGGTCAAAATAAACCGACCACGGCCATGAGTCACTTAATATATCGGTATAGGCACTGTAACTTTGAAAGCATGTGATTCAAAGAGGTCAAGGTCCCCTTAGAAGAAAAAAATGAATAGACAACCCTGTATTAGCTCTTAAATTGGAAAAGGTGATAAATATGGACACTTAAAAACACCCAAAGCTAACATAGTGTCCTCCATTTGTAATTTTAATGCACTTGGAGGAAAAACACCCTCAGATTTAATCTCCTAAGTATTTCTGAACTTGGAGAGCCTTTGCATTTAGACATTAACAATGCAGCCACTTTACAGGGCAGTGCTTGCTTTAAGCCATACCTGCCTGTGCCAAGCTCATCAATATCCCTCACTGGAAGATCCATCCATCTCTGATGACAGTACCGGAACCTCTGCTTCTTTCTCCCTGTCTAAGCATTACGGCATGGCACTATGGGGAGACTGGAGGGGAAGTCATCCCTAATGGCTATTGGAAAAAGGAAAAGCTGAGCCATTTGTTTCTACTGCCGGCCACAGATTCCATAATTAACATAATTTTTAAAAGCGGGTGCAAATTGAGCCACCCTGAGCTCCAGGCCTGATGGAATAAGTGTTTCCAGCCGCTCTTGTGCCAGCAGCTGGCTGTCTACAAAAACTTTTTGTCCCTGTTGTTGGCCACCTGACGACAACTACATGAAACCTCAGCGTCATTTTTTTGGTCTTACATAAAGCCTAAGCTTAACCTGACCAAAAAATATGGTCAAGTGACGCAACTCATAATGAAACGTAAATCTGAGAATGAAAAGTCGTTTTTGTTTCACTGAAGAATCCCCATCAGTGTTGGGCTCTTAAATCAGACGCGTGCCAAAGACTTAATCCGGACTGGTGCGGGCACTGAGTGACTTACAGAGTACACCTCCAAACTCTGTCAACAGCAAGAGAGGAACATTGCGAAACCTCACTCAGGCTCAAAATAACAAAAATAAGTAAAAGAAAAATAAATAATTTTAATAGAATGGCACATGGAAAACCAAAACAGTTGGTCATTGAGGTGTATTGTACCTTTCTTTAGTCAGAAAATGCTTGCAGCCAATAAATAATAAATAAATTTCACACAGCCTCTTCAACCATCATCCAGGGGCGGTGGTGGCTCAAGTGGTTATGGCTCTGGGTCGTTGACAGGAAGACCGGGGGTTCAAGCCCCAGCACTGCCAAGTTGCCATTGTTGGGCCCTTGATTCTCTCTGCTCCAGAGGAGCTGTATCATGGCTGACCCTGCGCTCTGACCCCAACCTCCAAGGTTGGGATATGCGAAGAAAGAATTTCACTGTGCAGTAATGTGACAAATATAGACTATTTCTATTTCTAAATATTTAAATACTGGACTAATTATTTAACTGTATATAGTAATATTTTGATCATTTTTTGCAAACAGAGGTTTGTATAACTGTACAAATAAAATAAATAAATAAAATAATGAATTTAACGAATGCCACTTTTAGAACCAGTAACCTAGAAGACAAACCTTTAAAATTCATCTACACAAAGTTAGGATTACTGTGCTTCCTTCTGGGCCTGGTCTTGAGGTTCAACAGAATAAAATGTACCTCTATAGACTCCTTTTATTTCAAGGAATTTGGTACACTTTAATTGAATGTGTAAACTGATGTGTAGTAAATGAAAACATCTCTGTAAAAATACAAATTCGACATTCTATAGCCACAATAACTGCTGCATGCATGTCATCTCCAATAATTTCTCGCTCAGCACAGAATTAATGCATCGTCCATCCTTGGAGCAGTAATAAAGCATAAAGCTGACAGAGCTAGATGCAGTCCTTTCTCTTCCTGTCAGCACTCTGATCAGTAAGGTCAGCTGTGTTTGCTTACCTTAAGCCTAAAAATAATCAGCAACACCCATACAATCAGCAAAGTTTTTCGGCTTTAAGTGGTTTGTCAGAGCGAGAGAAGATTCGTATAGTGACTACACAGAAGGTGGAGTTGTTCTGCTGACATTATTCTTCCTTGCCCTCCCTTCCTACAAGAGCATCTGCCTAAAAAGGAAATTAGTTGAGCAAAGTTGAAGCCCTGTCAGACTGTCTGCTTTAAGATCCGTCCTTCTTTACAGTGACCTCATCAAAGACAGTATAACACAATTAAGGTCAGGACTCATGCCACTTCGCTCATTAGATGTGAAGCTGCCTTTTCTTTCATGTGTGTCCATCCACTTGTACTCCTGCACAGAAACAGGAAATCTACTTCTTCAAATTCATCTCTAGTCCCAAATCAAATATTGACTGGCAGACAGTCAAGCCAGAATGTTTGAAGAAGGAAATGTTTAATGGCTTGGGAAAGCTTAACTTTGAAAAAACTGAGACAAAGGTAGTCTTCGTACCCATTCTGTCTCCCTCCTCTCCGCACCTTCCTCTTTCTTTTGCAAGGTGAATGGAGCACACATGCAGTGCAATTTCACAGTTGGCCACAGACGAGGAGGTGAAATGATACAGACAGCATTATCCAGAAATAAACCAACGTGAGCCCGACACAGCCAGACAAGTAGACAAGAACAAAGGAAATGGAGAAAGAACAAAAAGAAGGGTTTTAGTAAGGCAATCTGAAGGTTATTCGATCCATTTGCATAGAGGCATAGAGACTGTCTGCAACACAAAAAAATAAAAAATTGATGGAGAAAAAAAATCATTGAGACTGGCAAAGCAGACTTTTCTAGAGTGGGGGATTAATGGAATCAGAGATGGCATCTGCTCACTGCAGAATAAAATCCCCAGTTTAGATTTACACAAATATGGGAAATAAACATTTCCATTCGCATCTAAAGCTCTCTAGTGGATGATATACATCAGTATTTCAGTGATATACTTCTGCATAAATATTTCATAATGTGTTTCAATAAAAATAAGAATGCCACAATAAAGGACCAGAATAACCATGAATAACTGGCCTTTATGAGCTAATCCCTACACAAGTCCAATGACCTTGGTACAAACTTAAATGATCAAAGTTGAGAGAGAGAGAGAAATGTGAACAGAAATAAGATAAGAAATAAGACACAAAAAGGCAGACAAATAGTCACACAGACTGACAGAATGTCCAGACTGTGCATTAGCTGCAGATGTAAGTGGTGTCCGGCAGATACAGCACATTATGTCAGGCAGCACAGCAAACACACTATAAATAGCTCATTGCCCGTTTCATTGCCTGTTTACTGCCACCGTCAGACACACAGTATCTCCTGGTCATGGCTCACTCTGACTAGGAGCTGCCACTAACCTCAAAATGAGCAGCAGGGGTGGATTAGGCAACCTTGCCTGAAGCTCTATAATTTCCTGCTCTAACTCCACTAGAATCCATCAGAAAAAGCGCTCACCTTCGTGTGTAACCTACACAGAGGGATTTTGTAAAAGCGATGACAGGTTTATTGGTTGTCTGATATGGGCCAGAGACAGCTAATGACCTTGTTTTGTCAGCAAGCTTCACCACAGATACAAAAGATTACTTTCCTAGGAAGGTTCCTTTTTCCTAAAAACACTCTGAGATCACCACCCCTGTTTCTGAGCATGAACCATCTTAGAGACAATGAATGAAAATGAGGGAAAAGACACCGGAGGAAAAGAAGAAGTGAATAACAAGGAAAGTCACATTTTGACTGAAGTTGGAAAAAAAAAAAAAAAAGAGGATAGGAGAACAATCAGGCTGCACCATGTGGACAGCATTCCTCACAAAGGATAAGGAAATGAGGCACTGGAGCACACACAGACCTCTTTAATCGCTAAGTGACCTCCCTGTGGGAAAGTCCCTGGACCCATAGTGGATGGGATTAGGGCTTCATAACATAGCAATATCTCGTTTTGCAGTACTGTGCTGCCGTGTTATCTCCAGTGGCCACTGGCATTATTCTTAAAAGTTGCTAGGCTGTAGGCTTGATCTGTCTATTCTTCATAGTTTGGGGTTTTCTCCTGGACACATCATAGTCTTTTTCTTTCAAACATTCTTCCCCCCAGATTTGTAACAAGATTTGTAAGGTGAAATTACTTCATTCCTCTGTCAAAAGAATTCAGGTTGTCTGGGTTTACTCAGACATGTTTACGACTTGTTTGTGAACCTCCCAAATGACAGTCTAAACTTTTGGCCAAAATTATGGTCTATAACCCCTAAGACAATGAATGACCATTTTTCCTTTCCCACTAAATAGCTATAAAATCATATAGACTAAAAATAAAGAAAATCTTGTTGCAAAAAGTGTCAAATGTATTCCAATGGAAAAAAAAAAAACTTCATCGAAATAAATCTTTTAATTCGTTACTGGTGTTGATCTATGACAGTGTTAATAAATATGAGGTTAGAGATTGCTAGGCCTAATTCCTGTGCATTGGTCACCCAGTTACGTATTTTATATACCGTGTATTAGCTAGCTTTGGCCTTGATTGGGACTGAATTCTGACACCGTCTCTCCATTATGCAGGAAGTAGACTGAGGGCTCCTTCCCTTAATCTTAATGTAACCAATCACAAGGAAGATTAAAGCTCTGGAAAAGATTAATGTTGAGTGATTTAGAACAGGACTATAGTCAGCGTCCAACAACAAAATTGTTGGGTATGATTGATGGTTCTGATCATTAAAGTCACTTAATCTCGTAAAATGAATCCCAGTGTTGAAGAGACTCTTCGACAGATCAGTTCATGGATAGATTTATGTAATGTCCTGTGCTTGTTGGTTTCGGAGGTTAAAGCTCAGTAGAAGCATTACACATACCCAGCTTGGGGAAGACAATGAGGTACTCGGCATTGCACTGAGGACAGGCCACACGTGCTGTACTGTTGCCCCGCTGCTTCTCGTCTACCCAGCGCTGCAAGCAGGTTTGGTGCACCCACTTGGTGGAGCCACGGCATCGACATGGCCGCACCCACTCAGCAGTGCGGTCATCCTCATCTGTGGCAAAACACACCCAGCAACTCCTGTACAACAGAGAGGGTGAGAGAACAATGAGAAACGTACATTCTGTTACGATTTCTATTCATCTGTCTAAATGTTCCAGAGGAAGGACTGATCGACTGGTAATAGTAGCAATATTGACGTCTCCCTACACAGTTTGAAAGCTTAGTTTCTGTTAATAACAATAACATTTCCCTTTATACCAGTAATTTTCTGTAACAGAAGTTAGAAATTACCTAAACAACTGAATATTGAAAGAGGAAAAATTAAAATGAGTGTGAATCACTATTGGCATTTATTATGAACAAACCCTAGGTAATTGTAGCCTGTTTAGGAGGAGAGGGAAAAGTACTGTCTTGTGGGTGTGTTGGTATTTTGGCCCCTTTCCAGATGCACATTACCTTGAAAACCCCAGTAGTACTTGACCCTACAACAGGACAGTACATTGTAAAGGATGAAATTCAAATACATTTAGCAATGTTTGCATTTTAATTTGTGAAATTTCTGAACGCTCTTGGAAAATCTGTTCCTCTTTACCACTTTTGAACACGACTATTCATTTCAGAACGAGGTACGAACAAGAAATCCAAGGTGTTGGTCTGCTCCACAAGTAAAGTGGTCACTTCACAAAATCAGAAAAAATAGTCATATAATAGTTCACTTTTGTAAGAGTAATTGGAACACTAAAAATGAGACTACTGTTGCCACCTGCCTGCTTAAAAAAAAAATGAAAGCAAGAATAAAAGGAAAGAGAGCAAGAGAGGGAGAGGCAGAGTGAAAAAGAAGACAGAATGAGAGCGAGAATCATTACAGAGCAGCACAGGAAGGACAGCCCAGCATTCTGCGTCAGTGACTAAGCACAAGCTAAAAAATATCATTAGCTCAGCATCACAAAAAGAAACTCGATGAAATGAAAATCAAGGGGACGAGAAAAAATTAACAGACAAAAAGAAAGCCCATTAAACTCGTCAAGGCAGATTTGGCAAGCACTGTGGTTTGCCACTTAATAAATTCAATTTCCTGTCTTGTGTACAAAGAATAGAGGTCAAACAACAATCCAATGATAAGCTAAAAAACTATTCACCAAATTAACCGCAAAGGCACAGCTATTTTGCATTTTGCACAGTGAGGCACCATTTCCAGCAAACTGAAGACATTTACATGTCTCTTCTGCACGCATCATACAGCACAGGGATGAGTCAGAGACTGGACAAGCCCTCTGATGTCAAACACCAACCCAAATTCCCACGTTGCTTTGTTGTGGGGAACTCGGAGGTAAAGTCCTTTGTGTACTTGTTTGTTGTTTTCTCTTTAGTCTTAATCCACACATTACTCAGCCATAACTCATTTGACCAAATAGACTGGACAAATGTACAGAAGGCCGTTTTGCTGAGTTGTAAAATTTATGAGTGGCATACTAAAGAACCCTAATGAAAATGGGACAAAATCTCAAATAAGTAAACCATCATGAGCACTTAAGTGAACTATTAGCAACAAAAATTGAATACAGAAGTGAAAAATTAAAAATACAAGCACCACTAATCCATATCTAATCCTGTCCTGCCTATCTGCACCCATGTTCCCTTACAGACAATACGCTACTCTTTAGGGTTGCTGTGATGTTTCGACAACAACAAATTGCCTTTATTTGTCACATATACATCATAGCACAGTGAAATTCTTTCTTCGCATATCCCATCCTTGGATGTTGGGGTCAGAGCGCAGGGTCAGCCATGAATAAATACAGCACCTCTGGAGCCTTGCTCAAGGGCCCAACAGTCTTGGCGGTGCTGGGGCTTGAACCCCTGATCTTCCGGTCTTGAGCTTATTAGGAAGCTGGGGTCAGAGCGCAGAGTCAGCCATGATACGGCCTCCCTGGAGGAGGGAGGGTTTAACGGCCTTGCTCAAGGACCCAAGAGCAGCAGCTTGGCAGCGCTGGGGCTCGAGCCCACAACCTTCTGATCAGTGACCCAGAGTCTTAACCGTTACAGTGTACAGTTTACATTTTCAAAACTCTGATTAAAATGCATTTCCATCCATTACTGTCCATCCATTACTGTCTTTACATTACATTACTACCCCCCCCCCGCATACCATTGTATGTGCCGATTAAACCAATTCTTCTTGGACACAAGGCACCATACTTGATAAATGCTCACTAGGGTAGGATCAAGTGTTTGTATACACACAATAAGGCTAACCAGGTACCACTACATTTGTGTTACTGATTGCCAGCAACTGGGTTTGTACCATAAAGATAACCAGTCAACAAATGATAGGCATCCTTTCCTCTAAAGCTTTTTATATTCATTCCCACTGTTCCATTTATAGTCCCATTTCCTTAATTGCACTGAACCTTGAGCATTTGGAATTTCACTGGTTCACTGAAACAATGATTAATTTCCAGTGTGTAAACAATCTCCACCTAAGCAATAATTACTGGAAAGCGTGGGAGCAGAAAACTCGAAACCAAGTAAAAGATGTGACATCTGCTGATAAGCAGTGAGACAGACGCTATTTTGAGCTCTTGTATGGATGCAGCCCACATGACCCCAATTAAGAGGAAAGCATCCAATATGCAGAACACCTCAATTAATGATTACGCAAAGCTGGATGGGTTTAAAAATAACAGCATGACTGTGCATTGCGTCTTAGAAATAAAGAAAGCATGAATGTCAACAGATGTCGTAATGATTTCATCAGAGAAACTTTGACTTGTTGGATGTAATCCATTTTACATAGTTTTAAAAGAAAATAAAACCCAACTGAGAGTATGCCATAAGCCTGCCATAAATAAAACCGGCATATATATATATATATATATATATATATATATATATATATATATATATATATATATATATATATATATATATTACACCAACATGCCCCATATATATATATATATATACATATATACATACATACATATACATACATACATACATATATATACACATATACACACACGCATACATATACACACACATTTTTATACATGCTTTTCAATGTAGCTATACAAGAGTCACTCTCTCAGGTCATTCCTCAGCAGGGAGTCTCCTTTCTCTCTATGCTCTCCACCCACGCTGGGATGAGGTTGCAACAGCCTGCTACAGGATGTTAGCGGAGAGTCGGACATGCCGCAGCCCAATCGCATACTACTCCATTTATAATTCAAAGCTCAGTCTTGCTATAAATAATGCAGTGCAAATCTCTGGTCCTCTGTCAGTATTGCCCGTCCCAGTGTGTGCTGCGGCAGGAGGACAGACGCTGCTCTCCATCTCACACGACCATTCTCTCAGGTAATTCTTTCCATCCAGTGCTTCTGAATTAAACATGAATGGCATAGCTGCTCAAATGACTTAGGAGAACAACCCCGAGTCTTATCTGACAAACTATTAACCTCTAGTACCGCTGGGTCCAAAGGCCATGAGGTGACACCATGAGACCAAATAACAGGAGTGTTGTCATCTGACTAGGACTTGCTGAGCCATCATAAACTCATTCTGTAGAACCTTACATCATTGACATCACATCTATGTTCTGAAGAATCTCTCAAATGGGGAAACTCGAGTCACCACAAAACTTGAGAAAATACAAGAGTTCATGTCACCTGAGATATGCATGAAGTCATGCTTCCTAACAGTAAATCACCAGGAAAATCCTTCCAGACAAACAGCTCTCTAATTGAACAAATAGAATCAGGTAAAATTGAACTTTTAACAGATACAGAGTGAGGAACAATGGAACGGTTTTCGTCCCCCACGGTTCTCTTACTTTTGTTCTCGTAACTCTGCCTCCCTCACGAAGGCCGCTGATAGAGAAGCGCAGAAACGCAATCCACTCTGTGAAACTCAAACCTCTGTCTGATAACACACAGACACCACATAATACAAACTCAACATACAGAGAACAGCCATTTATTTCAAGTGTCTCTGAGGCAGGGGTTCTCTTCTCGGCCATTTTGCGACCCCATTTTAAAGGCTCAAAGTTCTCTTGGGTTCCCGTTCCCATATTGTATTTCATGGAATATTTTCATAAGCGTAAAGCCCATTTCACACTGAGACTATCATGACAGCATGTTGGACATAGTGCTGCTGTGGTCTGGTGTAAAATAGGCTTAAGTCAAGCTTCAAATTGAATCAAGGTTACAATAAGTCAGCATTTTTATTAAATATTACAGAAATCAAGTTTACGTGGATAGAACTACATTATAAATAATGCCTGGTGAAAAGCTCCAGCAACCCCGTCTTCATTTCAGTCTCAGCCAAGGTCGAAAAAACCTACACTTTTACAACACATGCTTCACCTCTTGCTGCCTCAAATCTGACCAACAGAAATCTTCTCTGGGTAATGCTTTGCCAGGAGGAATAGGTCATTTTCTCTTCCTGTTCCTTTCTGAGATTTTCTTCAGGGCCCTACATTTTTGTTGGTTAACTGTATGGTTAGATTCATTTACAGAGAAACGGTTGACCAGTGCAGAACTTTCCAGGTTTTTTTTGTGCTGAAAATCTGTGGTTGTGTTAAGCTGGCCTTGCACTACAACTTGTGATTTTGCAGTCACAGACAAAAATCACGAATTATAAAAGAATTCTTCGGTCGTGCGACATAAAAACATTGCAGTGTCAGAATTTTTTTGTTCATTAAAAATCTAAACCTGCTGTTGCAATGCTCTTCTAAAAGCCACCAGCAGCAACAGGCAGGAAAAATATCCTTATTACCCCATAGACACTTTAAGGAATGTTTATTTAATGAAACATTTTCTGTGTCCAAAACTCAATGACTGAAGTTGAACACAATAATTTTCATTAGTCATTAGAAGATGATCATATAATCTGATATGAACACATTTTTCTGATATGAACAAGATTTTGTTGGGACCATCTTGTTCAGTGTGACAAATAATAATCTTAAAACTTCTCTGTAAAACTGCAGCCTAAGCCAGATATTAGTTGTACTGTATGTCGCATTCTGTTGTCTGGTAATGCTTTACCGGTAAAGAAAGAAAGAAAAACCAACACACAGAGGCAATATAACGTAGTTGAAGCTTGCCACAAAGCCTGTTATACAATATGTCTTGCCTCGGGATAATGGACTTAGATTTAAAAAAAAAATCCACACAAAAATGAGACTGCTGCTTTAGCTCATTCTTCATCTCATTACGTTTAAAGTCAGTGTCACTGTGCTAAATCAGAAATTACAACTTTAATAGTTGTGGGAACTTCCTCATCTCTGCAGAATGTTAAACAGCAGGACAGATATGTGGTTTCCCCTCACTACAAATTACAGCCTAAAAAGTATGATCTGAAGACCAGCTCAACTACTAAATCTTTAATTTCGCCTCATATCGACATGGGTCTGAAAGCTAAGCCTTTATCCATTTCGACACAAGCCTAGAGTCAAGTCTTAGATCAGCAGCAGAGGAGGGTTACGTTTCTCCCTGCTGCTGATCTGAGCCTGGCTTTACTGCAGCAGATCAGTACACAGTGTTCTACCAAAGACCTGGATCTGTTACAACACAATTACAATAAAAATGGAAAGGGGAGGAAGGAGAAGAGAAAGTTAATGATCTGTGTTCAAAGCAAAAATCAAGCCTTACATGCTGCAATATGCTAGAAAATGTTCAAGATTATTAGATTCTCACTGCATGACAGATGACATGTGGAAACTCCTCTTCAAAATCACCAGACTTTGGGCGCAGATTTGCAAATGAAAATGCAAATGTGAAAAATTCCAATAGAAAAGCCAAAAAAGAAATAAATATTTGGCCACATTGTGCCAAAAATATCAGTTAATGAACATTTGTTTCTTTTTACAGAAAAGTTGTATACATGCAATATCGCAAATTGGGGGGTTTCATAATAGAAGGTCCACAGATACATAATGAGCAGTTTAGTTCCTGCTGAAAATTGGGTCATTGCTTTGGAGTGAGTACAGCACATCAGATCTAGTGTTATAGCTCACCTTCTGGAATAAATCAGACTTAACTTCAACTTTTCAGAGGGACTATTCAGGGTTGTATTCTTCCTCCACTGAGAATTTCAAAAGTTACTGCCTTTTTCAATCTGCGTTTTCAGCTCTAACCTACTTCAAACACTTATTCCCCTATAGGCAAAAAAAAACTGAGTGCATTTATTACAGAACACCTTTATCACATCATAACACGCCGGATGAAGAAACTTCATAACAATAACTTTGACCATCTTCTAGCATCTGCATCATACAATGAGTGTCACCTTCGACAACAAGGGGCTGGTCACATGGTAGACTTTTTACATCATTGAAAACATTTTAATAAGAGCTTCCTAAATTATATCCTATTTTGGTTTTTAATTCAACACATGATTAGTCATGCTTTCCCTTTGACACCTTCAGATAATTTCGAGTGAGTAAAACTGTCATTCTCGAGTCTGAGATCAGGTGGCAAGAACTGAGAATCACAGCCTCTAAAATAAGTGATGTACCTGACCGTGTATGTGTGTGTGTTTTTAGGAGTGGGTTCCACTGGAGAACAATTCTACTTTCTGTTGTGACACTAAACCTCATTACAATCAGCTTTGTTACTGAGAAGAGCAATCTCACTCTGGCATTCAAAATTAAGGTCCCAGACCTCTAGATTACCATTAACATTTCAGTATGTGCAGGATATAGCCCTAAGGGTCTATTAGATAGCATCTGCAGGCCAGAAAAATGATCCTGCTCACCTTTTTCTTTGTCTGACTGCAGCCAAGGTACACTACACAGATAGAGGAGCTCCACCTGTTGAGTCTCTGAAACAAATAACACTAAGGAATAAGAGGTCATCTTCAAATGCACTGTGATGCTACCTCGAGAAATATGGGAGCGCATCATCGGCAAATCTGAGGATGTCCACAGAGCTGGGCAGTTGAGCTTTAGGGAACCTTCTCTAGGGCTCAACAGTGGCTCTTTGTCAGTCGTGGGATTTCAACTCGCAACCTATAAATAAAACCACTTCTTTTTCTTATCCTGCACCACTAAAGAAACTAATCAAAAGGACTTCCCTAAATCTCTTGCTCTCTCCGACATGCCCCCTCGGGCAAAGACACAATCCACAAGCATTTATGTCTGAAGTCTGCTTTGAACTTGACCTGGGCAAACATGCAGGCGGCTATGTTTTTTTTTAACGTTTTACAGATTGGAAAATCTTGTGAAACAAACAAATGGCCAGCAACTTCAATACCTTTAGCCGTCTGACAGGTGTGAACGTTAACATGAAATTCTTTTCATTACGTGAATTAAAGCTTAAACAAACCACATACAGAAAGCACCAGACATGTCATTATGTATGCCACCGATGGTTTGCTATTTTTGCACAAGTCCATTTAGATGTAGCTCTTAAAAGAGGGATTCGAGTCACCTCAACAAAGACTTCTCTCACAGAGCTGAAGTCACATGACTGTGGGAACCTGCTGGATGTTCGATACAATAGTGCTTCATAACCCCGTGTGACATCACAGGAAACAAACATTTCCCCATTTCTAGTCACTTACAATTCCTCAATATAACAGAATTGTTTTCATTGTAATGTATAGCTACTTCCTTCTTTAAAGCAGGATCAAATTCCCGGTGGAAAAATAAACACAGCTGTTCATCACTAGACAGCATTCTCTTATTAATGATGAGAATCAACACTCTAACAGGAAGTGGACCGGTTTATAGTTAACGAATTATATGTACTAGAAATGCCACTCAAACACTTCAGCCGAAATTATCTAAAAAAAAAAAAATACAAGACACAATCTGAAGTGTGAAATTAACACTTTACAATAATGATAACGGTGATTATCATTAGAAAGTGATTTAATATGCTTTATTTAGCTCTCCAGTCAGCACTTAATTTTTGAGACTTACTCCGAGACGGACTCCAACTATAAATGATGGTCATCCTGGACAATTTAAAACATGGTGTCTTGCAAATATTAAAATATGTTGTACTTCATACTGGGTTTATTCTTGGTCCTTTTTTTTTTTTTGAATGAATCTTAGTAGCTGCTGTCTGACTTCAGAACTGAGGAACAAAACATCTTCCTCTGTTGCATCTCAACATCCCTCGTCTGTGCTGCCAAACGGATAAAGCCATGAATGTCTTCTCTTGCAAAAACAAACGGGAGATTAAATTAAGCAAGTGGTGTTTTAAGGTGACTTTGCTATACAAGAACAAAAATAATGATTCACCACTGTTCATGACGGACCACATGAACATGTAGTTAATATAATCATTTTATATTGGGTCTAATTACCGCTGACGTATTTACAGCCCGGACTAGTTTTGAAAGCGTTATTGTCCATATTAACAGACAATTAATGGCAAAAAATGACCATATGATAATTCTAGAGATTAGAAGCTACTTGAAACCAGTGTCCATTGTTTTCTGCTGTTACAATGTGACATGAACACAACCTTCGTTATGTAGCTTTGGCAACCTTCTTTCCCTCCTATTGCAGTCTATACCATAAGCAGTTAATGGTAAGGTAAGATGATTAGGATATTGCGTACAATCTCACAAGCCTAACACAAACCCGACTACAGAGCTCAGGTTAAACAAACATCCACACCAAAATACAACATGCATTTCCATATCTGTCAGTAGTGGTATTTGAGGCATGTACAAAAAGAACAAACTCTGACTCCCTTGTAGAAACGAACCTGGTGCACGATGTAGGATTGTCTCGGTTATTTGGAGTGTGTGGTTCGATGGGGGCTTTTGGGGGGTTATGGAACTTTCATTTAGAGTCAAGTGAGCAAATCTGAACTTGGGTATTTGAATACATTTGACTTAAAGAGACAGCTGTGTTCTCCTGAACAGCCCAACCCCCAAAACCTGAACACACGACCCCTTGGGAATGTCACAAGACCAACTACATATCACGTTCCACCTGCAAAGCCAACAAGAACGTCAATTGGAATGTCAGAAGAATTCTAGCATGCTGTGCTAAGAAGAAAAAGCTTCAATCCTCTACCACATTTCTTTCCCTTACAAAGTGCTAAATCCCTTTATAAACATACAAAAGATTAATGAATGAGGTTAACTCGTTGGCTTATGGTGTACAGTTCTAGCCAAAATAAATCTTTATATTATACCGCCTAAGCAGTAGCAAACTGAAGTTGTTTTTCGTTTTCAACCAGCCAGAATGCATGACCCATGCAAATGCAAGTTTTAATGTGATTTATTCATCAGTGCTCTGACATTATCCCCCGTCCGTCCAATTTAATCCACTTTCACTCGATGTGGCTGGACAAGAAAAACCTAGATGCTAAATAAAATCATGGTTTGTTTAAAGCACAATGCATTGACTCTCTTTATTCTTCTTGTGCGTGTTTGCTTTTTATTTAAAGCAAGTTGAAACTGACTGGTTTCTCAGGGCTGTTACTGGCACACCTGGGCATGAATAACATCCTGATCTTTTCTTACATCCTGTATGCTTTTCAAAGGCTCAACACAGTAGCTAAGACTTGATGAATGTACACAGTCTGGTAATACCCATGTACAGAGTCATTTTTGTACAAAACAAACAAACAAGTTGCTATAATATAATGTACTGTATGTAACAAATTCCTGAATTTTGCTCCAGGTTACTTTTCCAAAATGATCACCAAAAAAAAAAAAAAAAAAAAAAAATCACTAAAGATGATGTACACCTGAACAAGTAAAAAATTACTTTATTATCTAGCATCTGGCACAATGTCTTATCTTATTCTTTTTAAAAATATTACCAGTTCATCACCTAGACTGGGGCCATGCTGCTTAAAGACAAAGTCTCTCTTCCGGTACATGCAAACCAAACACTATTTTAGTGTGATTAAAAAGGTGTGTGGACAGAAAGCGAAACTAAAATAATTGGCCAACAGCTTTCTAAATAAAAGAAAATGAAAGACAGTAAGTGACGAGAGCGGCTATGAAAGGTTAGAGAGGATTCATGCGTGGCTCTCACTTTTCTGAAATTGAAAGACTGCATTGCGGAGGAAAGCAGCTGGGGGTGGCATGCCATGATAAAAGCTCTTCTCAGCCTTCTGCCCTAAGCTGATAGAGTCCATTACACATTAACCTCTCACTCACTGCCTATGACATATAGCACTACGCTGTTATCTGTTGCTGCATGTGGCAGGGGTTAGCAATAAGACAGTACAGCTAGAGTTGCCCTGGAGCAGGGGCAGTGGAACAGCTCACATTATAGAATTCGGAAAGTTTTGTACGGAGAGATGTTCATTTAACTGTCATAGAAGGAATCTTTGGAAGTCAGTTTTTCCAGTTTTTGGACAGTCTTCAGGACCGAGGACGTTATGTTTTCTTAGTAACGTGACAAGCTGCATTTTCTTGTTTGTTTGTTTTTGTTAACATTGAAAGAGAAAATTTGAGAGAGGCTGGTCTGGGTATTTTCTGACTGACTCCCATCCACTTTCACCTGAGTTTTAAACACAGACACACTGCTCACTAGCCGACCTGTTAGGCTACGTCTACACTAATCCGGATAAAACTGAAAATGGATGTTTTTGACTAAAAACGTTCCGTGTCCACATTATTGATTTCAATCCTTCCCCAAAAGTTGGTCATCCACACTGAAACGTCTGGAAATGCTTACGTCCCTGTACTGCGCATGAGTAAAACGTAGGACGCCTTGACCGGCGTCATTTCCGCCTGCTGTTTCAAGCGCTTTGAAACGTCGCGGCAATGTTTCTTAAATGGACCGACAGTGAGGTGGCGTTGTTGCTGTAACACAGGAGTATAAAGTTGCAAAAGCGAGCGAGAATGTATTCTGTATATACGGTGAGTTGATCACATGACTGCGTCACATGACTAAAAAATACATCATCGTTTTCGAAAGCCTCCGTTTTCACAGTCCACACTGAGACAAATCTATCCACTTTGGAGAGCGTTTTCAAAAAGAGTAAAAATAAACACTGTCTTGGTGTGGACGGAAGGCCTAAACGAATAGAAAAAAATATGCGTGTTTAAAGGAAAACGTATTAGTGTGGACATGGCCTTAGTGTACAAGCTAACACACAGCAGAAAATAAATATACACAGATCTGCTCAAGACAAAGGCACCAAGAGTGGAAGAAATCTCAGTGAACTTGCGCTTGTCAAATTCTAAAAAAACAAAAATAGACAACAACTTGCTACTGAGAAATTCCAAAACAAAATTAAATCAGATAAAGATCATTCACTTCTAACACAGAAACCAAACAAACAAATGACTTAGCTGTTAAAGCAAGGAATAAGCTGAAACGCGATCTGTCCTTAATCCTTTCTCCACTCCCTCTTCCCCGTTTCCTCATACAGAGCGATTTACTTAAGTACTTTGTGGTCTCTGTTTAATTTTAGTATTATACTAGAGATGCTCTCTGTCTATTTTTATTTATTCTCTGCCAGTCACAACTAAACTAATCTCATGGATTTGGCTTCTTTCAAATGCAGATGCGAGGCAGCACAAATCTCAAATGATTAAAAAAAAAGAGAGAGACTCTTGTGCTGTGAACACATTTAAACACAATCTTGGCTTGACTTGGCTTTCCAAGTGGAACAACACAACTTGGCTGCTTGTGCATTCTGTCCAGTTCCAAGCTTGTTTTACGGAGCATGGATGTGAGCATGGACCGGGTGGCAAATGCGACTCTCAGTGGAAAAGAAAGATAGGAAGGAGGAGGAGGGAAAAAAAAAACAAACAAACAAAAAAAAAAACACAGACAAGGTCAGGACGCAGAAGAGCCTTGCAGCACGACAAGCAGAGAAGACACACAGCAAATCGACAACTCGTTGCTGCAACATGACCAGAGTCACAGCCACTGCCAAAAGCCTGCTATATTTAAACAACCCAAGATGACAAACAAGAAGGCAGAGCGTTGGATAATGATGCAGCTGGAGGGTGACTAAGGTGGGGTGCATTTTAACCTGTCCACTTACAATGAAATGTTCACCACCATTCACGCCTTTGGAAATGAGGTTTGTGCCAGACATTCATTCTCAAAATTAAAATCTTGAAAACCTTCAAGTGCCTAGAAGACTGGAGTATGATGTACTGTATAAACACATACACTTCTGACTCCAGCTCAAGCTTAAATATAAACACTAACCTGCGACCCATAAGAGGTCTGTATGATTTTAATATTTTATCCCTTAATGGCACTGATTATAAGGCAGCGTTGTCTGGAATAAAGATGCACCACGTTTAATGTTCTGGCATATATACGCATTAGACCTATAGTTAAACAGGTTTGAACTAATAAATAGGGCTGTTTCTATTGATTATACTGGTAATAGATGTATCTGAATTATTTTGACGATTAATTGATTGGTTTTTTTTTTTTAATTCACAATAAAAACACACTTAAGTGAACAATAACCAGCATAGCATTTAAAAAGGTAAAAACATGTAACGGTAAAAAAGTATGCATTTTTTTAAAAAGGACTTGTGTCAATGCGATTTTTGTTAAATCAAAAATAAGGTGTATCCATGGCAACACAAACTCAAAACAGGAATTATGACCTCGTTATAAAACACGCAATAAACATTAATGTGAACATCTGGAATAATATTGATGTATTCACATCTGGCAAGAAATAATTTCAATTTCAAACGTGTAAGGGGTCGAAAAACCTTCTATATCAGCGTGTGGCAGCAAACCTGCGTGGCTTTCCTGCCTGGATGTCGTCTTTTTGGGTGCCGCAGCTCTGAAGATGGGTTGTTATGATATTTGAGCTCATTTTCTGTAGTGACATCTCACATCTACTGCAATGTGCTCCCACACACTTGAGAGTCTTTGTTGTTTGCTACGAAACATTGCTTTAAATCGAGTACTTGAATTTAATTGAGTAATCGTGACAGGCCTACTAATAAAGCACACTACAAATGGACAACCCTCTCTTGCAGCAATAGCCTAATATTTGTGTTGCTGTCAGTGAGGGATGATTAATCAACTTGCATTACAAATATATAGGGCTATACTTTGTCATCCAGGCGCTATTATATATTTTAGGGCTTTAAACGCTGTAGGGGGATGGGGTGTCTCATAGGGCATTCGACTTACCTACCTACTCTTAATTGTAGCTATAAACGGTTAAAAGGCGTAATTCATTAATTGATTAAAACACACTACTGTTGTTGCTGTTATAAGAGGAATGAAACACTTTCTAGAGAACACCCAAGTGTTTCAGTCCACAGCCTAGATCCAAAGCAGGTGCTGAAGTGCCCTTGTCTGACTGAGGTAGATGCCAGTAGAGATGACCTTAAGCTGCTTTATCTAGAACATTAAACTATGTCTGAATTCAGTAGGCCTTGTCTACACTGTACAAGCTAGACAAACATAACTGTGATAAATAATTGTGTGCTCCATATACAGCACAATTTTATCTCCTGTGGTGTGACAAACAGCCCAAAAAACTGCAGAACGAAGAAATGTGTCCCTGAAGACTACAAACAGACTGACCTAGTCCATAAAAAAGCAATTTAAAAATAGTGGAACAGGTGTACCTTAAGGCAAAATAGGGACAGGAGTTTTCTAGAAGAGCAGTTATATAAGCAGCAGAGAGCCCTGGAGGAATGCTGCGAGTGAGTGACATAGAAGGAAAAAACACAAGAACCTAGATTTGTTCATAGACACTCTCACAATCTTCCTGGTGTCGTTGAACATTACTCCTACTAAACATTTCTTTTAGCCCATATCGCTCTGATCTCATGCATGTTGTATCATCTTGCAGAAGAAAACACTTCTTAAAACTTAAAACCAACATGACTGGGCACCAGTGCACAAAGCAAGGTCCATAAAGACAAGGATGAGAGAGTCTGTTGTGGAGGAACTTCACAGAGTCCTGACCTCAACCCGATAGAAGACCTTTTGTGATGAATTAGAGTGGAGACTGCAAGCCAGACTTTCTCGTCTAAAATCAGTGGCTGACCTCACAAATGATCTTCTAGAGGGATGGTCAAAAATTCCCATAAACACACTCCTAAACCTTGTTGAAAGCCTTCCCGGAAGAGGTGAAGCTGTTATAGCTGCAAAGGTCAGGCCATTCATGTGCATGGAAAGGCAGACGTCCCAGTTTTGGCCTGGCTCACAGTCTTCGCTCTAATTCACCCCAAAGGTGTTCTATCAGGTTGAGGTCAAGACTCTGTGAAGTTCCTCCACACCAAACTCACTCATCCATGTCTTTATGGACCTTGATTTGTGCACAGTCATGTTGGAACAGGAAGGGGTCATCCCCAAACTGTTCCCACAAAGAAGAAGATTTCCTTTCACTGGATCCAAGGGATCAAGCCCAACCCCTGAATTCAATGATATGGAGGGGTGTCCCAAAACCTTTGGCAATATAATGTATGTCAGGAAAAAAAAAAAAGGAGACCCAGCTATTACTCTTAGGAAGATGTGAAGAAATCAAACTTCAAGAACCTCTACAACAATCTGGATACAAACTTTTTAAATGATATCATTTTTTCCCCCACGACTGCAATCTTTATCATACACTCGTTGCAAATTTTTATTACTTGTCTCAATTGTGAAACCTTGTACAGAGAGAGTAGATACAGCTTAGTGTCTGTACATCCTTTTAACTAAAGAAAACAGACAAAGGTATTCACGAGAAATATCACGAGTTGCTTTCCATTTATATCTCATCATTTAAATCAACAGACATTTGTAATAAAACACTTTGCACTCTATAGTTTCTGGGTACATCCAGTGGCCTCCAGCGTTGTCTGGAGGGTGTACAAACTTTTGCACTCCACTGTCTGCGCAGACTGTGTACACATGATAGCAGGTCCAGCTAATAACATTTCAGTTAGATGGAAAAGATGCAGCAAAAATAAAATGTCACTTATAATTTTATTAATAAAACTAAAGCTAAACTGACCATTAATCTTAGAAATAATCTGTCACGAGATGCTGCTTTTTAAAAACAAATTGACGGAAACATGCTAACTTAGCTAAACCACACAGGTCACGTTAACTGAGTGATTAGCTGTGGTTAATTTATTTAATTGATGTTTAATTCACATACCTGTCCAACGTTTGCTGCATTGCAACGGCGCTTTCGTCTGCCATGCCTTGTTCTCTGTGGCCTTCAAAATCACACAGCTAATTTTTTACAAACTGTCAAGCTAAGCTAAGCTAAAGCTAAAGCCAGGCCTTCAGCGCACCGACAAGCCCGAGCCCACCTCGCGTGCGCTGTAGCCGTTATGCTAGCTAACTAGCTAACCGCGTTAGAACTCGCACCACTATGCTAAGCTATTTATATAAACACCCTAATAACTCCCGCTATCAATGCTCCTACGCTCACGTATAACCTTCTCACACCTCACAGCTAATATTTCGTATGTTATCGGCGTTATCGCGTCAGTATGACCGCTTGACTCCATTTACAGCGCCTGGTATGGAAACGCACTGCGCATGCGCCAACCAATCACAACACCGGCGTGTGACAGAGGCACGGCGCATAAGGTGTTCTGGGATATGTAGTCTGAATTCATGCGCTGTCCCCCAAAACATCAAGTTTGGCTTGTCTTTCAACACAGAGAAAGCGAGAAACATGAAGATACACATATGGCTACAAAACACTTCGTATTGCGGTAAGAAACTCGTCGTGTTTTTTTTTTTCTTTGACGGCATGATGCACAATTTAAGTAATCTTTTGATTGACCTACGCACATTCGTCATTCAGGTCTTAAATTCAAGAAGTGAAATCCAAGGACGTTGTGCTGAAGATTACAATCACAGATGTTAAACTCTTAATAATCTGCGTGTAATGTGGTTGACTATCCGTAGGACGTGTTGACAGTGAGTCATACTTTCTAAAGCATTTCCATTTCAGGATTTTGCCAGGTTTATATCAATTGAGACTGAATGTTTGGTCCATTAGTGGACTAAACAGAACACTGTCCAGATTTGAATGGATGCACTGAATTGTATTTTCCAAAAAAAAATGCTAAAGCATTGAGGGTTATTGTTTAAGCTTCAAAACTATTTCAATTTCTACATTGCTGTGTTTACTCTTCTGGTTAAGTTACTAGACGGAAAACAAAACTACATTTCCCATAAGCCTCTTGTGCGCCGTCCATGCGCCGCAGTCAATCAGCTGTTCAGGCAACTGCTACTCGACCTCGCCGTAGAAAGGTAGCTGGTTTGTCATTATCCATAGCCAGACGAGGCACACAGAAATAGATTTTATTTACAGAATCCAAAAAAGGTGAACGACAAGGTAAAGTCTGCTTGGTGTAGTTTTACAAGCGCAATAATAATAATAATGATAATAATAATAATAATAAAGCATGCATGAATTTGTAGCATATGTTTGTGGCTTGCTGTCGGTGCAGGGGACGATTAGTAAAACAGGATGCATGACTCTTTCCCCTTCCGATTGCCTCCACAGTATATACTTGTCTCAAAACATATGGAGAGGTAGAAGCTTTGACGCATTGGTCATGCACTTCTTTTTTTTTTTTTTTTTTTAAGCACAGAAAGTGTGTGCGCGTGCGTGTGTGTGTGAGTGAGAGAGAGAGAGAGAGAGAGAGTGTGAGTGTGTGTGTGTGTGTGTGTGTGTGTGTGTGCGCTATAGCCTATACTTTGCCCACCTGCCAGCTGTATTGATCACTGTGTTGACCTTGAATGGGCGGTTCTTATGCAGCAGCGTGAAGACGAGGATTAACTGCGACTACCTCGTAGATACTTATATTACATGGAAAGGAAATCATTTCTTGAAGTTAAAAACCAACCATTGTTGTTTAATATTTAATATCCACCGTGTCCTGAGAGAGAGAGAGAGAGAGAGAGAGAGAAAAAGGTGCAGTTTGCGTCTCTTGGTCTGGATCTAAAATTGTCGCATAGCGCACTTGGCCTACTTGAAGATCTTTTTACAGTCGTATTTTAATCTACACATTAATATCGCATAATAATCGATAGGGTACTTTCTATTTTGGCTGAGCCTAGTGCTTCAGGTTATTTTGGTCAGCCATCTGCTGCAGCAGTATCATATGAGACAAATTTAAACCCTTCATTATTTTCTCTCAGGGAAAACAAAACTGTACATATCCTTCTTACTGAGGTATTACCAACAAAACTTAAACATTTTGTTCATTTAGTAGCTATCTTTTACTTAGAGAGGTACGTACTTTATATACCTTTAATTCTAAAAGGTTACGTCAATCATATACAGGACACTTTAGCCATTTACCCATGTCCATATTACATATTAAGGGTACATAAAGCTGTATATTTGATTAATATTAAAGCAACATATACACTATATAACACAAGACTGTGTTGACCAGTGGCATGTCTGTCTGAAGCTATTGTGCCAAACGAGCATACAGGGTAACTCAGCTGCAGCTATCTGCATTAAAATAAACCACAATTGTTATCTCTTGCTTGCTTTTAAAAACAAAAAACAAAAAAATACAAAATAAACCTTAAGGAATATGTTGAGCACAATCCACAAAGACATGACGCAGTGGCTGATAAAATGCATAGAGTATAGAGGTGAACATGTGGAGCATATAAATGTGAAATTAAACCTAGTTTTATTCTCATTGGGTCCTGTCTGTAAAGGCACACTGTAGAATGACTAGTCATTTTGTGGGCGTTTTAAGTTATATAACCAGATTTGTCTGCAACAATCCAGGTAAATGCTTACTATTTCAAATGATTTATTGAGCTCATGTGTGAATATGTGCTTCCTATACAGCCATTTTAAGAGTAACCGTGCTTGAATCTTGCCATGGTATACCTAGTTATACTATAGATTCTATGCCATAAGCTATGTAGGTTACCAAAATCCAGACTACCATAACCTATAAAATCCCATTTATTGAGAGAATATGCAGTGTATATACATTTTAAGCCGGTATCTGATACAGGAGCACAATGTTGCGCGTCTCCTTTAACCTTGCTGAAGGACGCTGCTATATTTATTGACGTATGCAAATTACTAAGAGGGGCGGAGTCACGGGCAAAAAAACAGGAACAAGAATCACTTTCACATTGCAGTCTGGAGTTCCGGTGAGAGGAAAAAAGAGACGTGGCGAAAAAAATCGGTGAATATCGGTGCATTCAAAGCCCTTTTCTCCTTTATTCACATTTGGACCAGTACCTGTGTGTGTGCGAGTGTGTTGAGACGTGTTAAGGAATATACAGTTTGCGCAGTAACGCCGCCAGTTTGTGCTAAATGGGTGATTACGGGTTCGCCTTACAGTCGGCTCTCCTCAGCAGTAGCGGCAGCTATAACAGTCTCCCTCTCGCGTCGTTTTCATCGCCCAAGCACCGTAGCAGTCCGACGAATGTGGTGTACGATATCCTCAATAATAACTCGTCTCTGTTTCTCCCCCTTGCAGCTCAGCAAGCCATGCAGGATGATTTACTGATGGACAAACACAAAGCTCAGCCTCACCAGCAGCAGCAGCAAGACCCAGCGAGCGTCGAGACTCCTTCTACGCCGACTCCCTCACCGTCCGAGCCGGCGATCTCCGAGGACAGCAGCCCGTCGAGCGGGAGCAGCCAAGCGCCTTCGGTCCAGTGCAGCAAAGACAAAGTAGCCATGGAGTCGCCGATCCTGCCGGGTCTGAGCTTCCCGGAGGCCGGTGGCAACTCCTTGTCTCCGTCGTTCGCCAGCACTTGGTCATCGGGAACGGCGAACGCGGTGGACGATAGTTTTTTCCAAGGAATCCCCTCGGTGAACGGCACTATGCTTTTTCAGAACTTCCCGCACCACGTCAACCCAGTGTTCGGAGGCGGATTTTCGCCGCAGATCGGCTTGGCACAGTCACAGCAGCAGCAAGTACAGCAGCAAGTACAGCAGCAGCCGCAACAGAGGAGATCCCCGGTCAGTCCCAACCAGGCTGCTTTTCCTCAGCGGAACGCATACAGCCACCAGGCCGTGGTGAACAGCAAGGTCTCGCCGTCCTCGTCCACCTCGTCGTCGGCGTGGAGCGCTCAGCAGAGCGCCGTGTGGAGCTCCGGTTCGAACCCATGGAGCGGGCTGCCTGCCGGACGGGACCCGCGAAGAGCCGTCGGGGTGGGTGTAGGAGTCGGCCTGCCTTCGGCTCTTAACCCCATCTCCCCGATGAAGAAGCCCTATCCGACTAATGTCATCGCCCCGCCGAAGTTCCCCAGAGCCGCCCCGCTTACCCCAAAACCCTGGCTGGAGGACAACGCCTTCAGGACGGACAACGGCAACAATATGTTACCTTTTCAGGTGAGGGGTTTCATCAGTGCTTTTATCGTTTGCTCTGTCCACACATTCTCTCTGTTTTTAACATATGTCAGCTTGTATTGCTTACTTGATGTCTGATTGCTTTGTTAGACAGGTAAATGTCAAACGTTATTGTTTACAATACAGAATGATTTGGCATTCAGGTGTAGTTTATCATAAACTGACACAGTTTATTCTTGGCGTTGGGTTCACAAACAGGTTTGATTTCATGGCGATGTTTCAGGGATCGCGACACATATGAAGGGTGATTCTTTATTAGCTTATACGTGTAATATGTGATCATTCCTATCGTGCTGATAAGGAAATGATAGTTACATAGCATGACCTTCAGAGCGATGTCTAAAACTACGGCATGGCTAACGACTGGCTAACCTTTACGCGAAGGTCAAATAACACATTCCGGCCTATCTCTCTATCTCTCTCTCTCCCACTTTCCTTCTCTCTTTCACGCATATCATTAGCATTCGCCATTGCGTCTCCGTGAAGGCCTGACGCTTTCATGACATGGACCTGACATCTAGCCAGCGCCAGTTCTTCCACATATTTGCACCTTTTTCATCATGAATTTGAATGCACGTCATCCGGGCAAATCATTTTTACAAATACCGTCCTCTCTCCTCCCTTTAACCCCGTGACACCCTTTATAACTTGCTCTATATTGATTTTTAACGCCTTATTGATCATTTAAGGGGAATAAAAATAACAGGCTGAGTGTAAATGGTTAATTTCCATCGTGCTGTTCTGCCAGCTCACTCAGGGGCGTTTAAAGGTACCAGTCCGCGAATTCGATTGGTGGATTATAAAGAGGGCGGTGCACACAGACCCCGCCCCTTGGTCATGTCAGAGCTGTTTGTCACTGCTGTCATGAATGGAAACACTGGGCCTCACTGATCTGCCTGGCCCTGTTATTCTCGAATAAAGTTAAATATAGATAAATCCATTTCTTGTTTAAAAAACGTTTAGGAACAACTTTTTACCTTGTGGATGTTTTTTTTTAATAAAGATGATGAGCACTTTGGTGGTTATAATGTGTACTGGAGAGTTTACTGTAAACTGGACAGCTCAAAACATGTTTCCAGAGTTTCTTCTTTTCCATGATTGTATGTCTATGCACTCTTATTTTGTTTCAGACCCCCATGTAAGCCTCCCTATAATGTGTTAGTGCTGTATTGTGTACTTCTCCCTTATATGGATTAGCCCCGGAGTAGCTGCACTTTTACACCAGTGGAAAAGGTCAGCACTGCGGCAGAGAGAAAACTGATGAGTCATGTAGGTGGTTATCCACCAAGCGACAGGTTCTGCCTTGTGTCTCCAGTGACGACTTGTGCCTTCTTCACCAGTAGTGCAGGGTTTGGTTGTTTTGCACAGAAACTGAAGGGCAGAACAGGTTTAGTTTGAAGACAGTTATGCTTAGAAAGCGAGAATATTTACGTAGCACTTCTCTGGAAAAGGTAAAGATAAACCACGTCTTTTCTTGTCTCATCATGCTGTGAGATCGACTTTTGTGCACCGTGAGAAGACAGCCTGTGTTGGATGGAAATGTAGCACTTATACTAGGACACAGCTGTTAGCAAGATTTCTATCTTGGCGCATCGGGCAACGCCTGGGTGTGTGACGGTCTTCAAACAAAACAAAATGCAGGAATGCCTTTTATTTTCACTGACCATTAACGTCAACCACAAAACCTTTATCATCCTATTATTGAATTTTCCTAACGATTATTCACATTGAATTACTCCTGCGTTCAGAAATGATTATCTCCTCTTGGGTGGTTGATTCTGATTTGGGTCAGAATTCTCAGCAAGGTTGTAAAATGGTCTATTCATTTAAAATATATATATATTTATTTTCTGGGGATTCATGAAGTGTTACACATGAGCTCAGATAAAAACAGCATGGTGTATGGGAAAAAAAACTTACATCCATATATGGACATAAATCTTTCTAGATATGGGTATTTTTAATCATAGGGAGGTGTTCTTAGCTCAATTTAGAAGACTAATGGAAAATGACTTTAATAGGAGCAGTGAAATCATACCATGCTTTCGTAGTGCATTAGACCTGGTTAGTAACACTCCCTCTTTCCCTGAAGGTGCTAGCTTAGCAGAATGGGTATTTTTTCACTAGAATAATTGTTATTAGTGGACGTCACCTTTTCTCTATTTGAAACAGAGGTAATAGTAAACTATTTAGAGCACTAGACATTACAAAGTAGACATGGTAACACAAGGTCAAAAGGAATGGTGTGATGAAATTAGGGGGGGGGGGGGGGAGGCAGAAAGTGCGGGAAGGACAGTCAGAGAGCAGTTACACAAACCAGCTACTGGGCCAGATCCTCCAACTGACAACCAACAAGCAATATGGACGTCACTTCTGTGGAACTGTGTCCTCCACCAATTCCGCGAACTAGCACATGAAATGGAATTTGCCGATAAAAGCAGTCGCATAATACTACAACTTGCTACCTTATTTGAGCCTATGAAGAAACCTGTAAACAGGAAGTGTTTTTATCTTGCACATTAATTACTGTTTACTGTCAGCAAAGTGTCTTTGTCTGCTTACTTGGTAGATTAATTATCATCGACTTAAGGAATATTATCAGACTTCTCCTTCCTTGCATTGTAATCAGTATTCTAGGTTAAGGCAGCATTTCACTGTTTTGTGGTGTATCACATAGCCAGTTACTGCTTATCAAAAGATAATCACAGTTACCAGTTACACTTTACAACGTGTTTTCATTTTTCTTTGAATTGTGTTGCTAGCTCTAATAATGCGAAGCAGTGAAGTAAGGAATAAAACATGATGATCTGTGCTGTTACGGGAAAATAATCAGTGAATATGATAAGAGAATATTTTCTTATTCAGGCTAGGTTATATGGATTGTACGGCATACAAGTTGTTGCTGTAGACACAGGCATAAAGCCTCGCAGGCGATATTCCTGTCAGGTCTAACGGTTTCAGATTTGAGAAAATCAACAGCCCTGTGGTAGAAGAGAGCAGTATTCCATGACCGAATTTACAAAACAGTGTGAAATTGTTGGAAATACTGTCATTTCAGCATCAGCTGAGACCCCAGTCACACACTCACCTCTCCGTACTCTGGAATTTTGCATTCGGGTGCTTGTCTGATCTTCTACAGTCAAACCAGGTAGAATGGCTATGTAAATGCGCTGGAACTCCCAGCGGTGTGTCTCTGTTTTGAGATGCAAATTCTCAAGGGGTGTGAATACTTTGTTATTAAAAGACATGTGAATTTAAGCTACCTTTCATGTTTTTGCACCCCACCAGTGCCTAAAATTATCACTAAGCTGTCAGTTTGACGTGGGTCATGTATCATCTTAGTGCTTACGTAAGTGTTAGGATAACTCGAAAGCCTTTTTAAAATTGGCCTGGAAATATTTAAGGAAATGCTCGTCATTGCAGGCCAAGGGAACATGATCAGTTAATGATCAGGGTTTCCTGACACGGTGGCTGTCTGCAGCATGTGCTGGCAGGATGTGTGTGTACGGGTGTGTGTGCGCGTTCTAGCCCTTGACTGAAGTGAGAAGCTCAGCGTTTTGAACGCTGATGATTAGTACAAAGTGGGCAGATTCCTATCTGGGCTCAGAGAGGGGAAATAACACTTTTTGAATGGCTCTGTCAGTTACATGACAATAGCTGTGGTGGTGAGCAAACTAGGTTGCTGGGCAGGGGAGGCTACAGCCAGCTCTTTTTCTCTGTCTATCTCTCTCTCACACACACACACACACATACGCTTATCACACTTGCCCTACAATTTCAGATTTGGATCTTCTTCTCTGCAGGATAAGATTTAGCTAATGGGTTCGATGACAATTACAAATGAACTGATCCAACACAGAGTATCAATATTAGGCATGGCCATATGAGGCAAAATTAAAATTCGAAGACATTATTTGAATAATAGTCAAATATTTAAACTGCCATCGACATGTGCATGAAAAATGACATGCGCAACTAAAAAATATGAAATTTTCATCAGCTGTAGTTTGTGGGACTTTGCAGTATTCAGTTCAGTTTATTTTGTATAGCGCCTTTTGCAATGAACATTTGTCTCAAAGCAGCTTTACAAAAGAAGAGAAACGGAGAAAGGGGAGGGGGAAAAAATGAAAATAAAAAATAACTAGAAATAAAAATAAATTATTAAATTAAATTATTAAACTATTTTATCCTTAATTTATTTTATCCCTAATGAGCAAACCTGTGGCGACGGTGGCAAGGAAAAACTCCCTGGGATGATATGAGGAAGAAACCTTGAGAGGAACCAGGCTCAGTATGACAAACTTTTTATTCATGTCATTACATTTCAGATTTAACACATTTAAACTTTTAACTTTCCTCATACATAGCGTACTATTACACACTCCGTTTCACTGCATATAGATGATGAATGACAAAATCGCTTCACACTGGCCAAGTCACCATTTTCGTGTATATGTATATATTTATGCACACACACACACATCAGAGAGAGAGAGCGAGAGAGAGCACAAGTGGATTTGGATTATATGACTAGCTATCAAACCCAAATATGACTCTGATTGCTCTTTACCTTTCAATGCACACCTTCCCAAACTAATACCGTGTGAGCTGAGGCAAGACAAAGGAAAAACCCTAGTGTGCCCTACTGCAGCTGAAACTGAAAAATACTGCACAGTGACATTTCAGTTACGAAAGAGTCACGATACACAGCCGGCGGTCTTCGTATTAATCTTTGTCTTAAATTTTCCAAAGAAAAATAGAAACACAGCACTGTGTTAAAGTTTTCAATTCGTTTTGAAGTATAATTATTTTAATGACTGATAATTAATAATATATTTTGTTTATCAATCTCTAGAAAACTTCCCAAACCTTATTTCTTATTTCACGCTAACATGAAATGCTAATATTGAATTGCAGGTAGCTTGTTAGAGGAGCCTCATGCCCTGAGGGAAAACTGCCCTGAACAGATCTGTCAGGCAGTTTGTTCTTGTTCCTCCATTTCCATGGATTTCTGCTCAAGACGAAAAAGAAAAAGAAAAATTTCCATAACGTTTGTGTCTGGTTTTTTTTTTTTTTTTTTTTTGTCACCAAACTGGAGCTACATTGCTAATGTTGCTAAGATCCTGCAACAAAGAAAGCTAGTTTAGCACTGTGCAAATTGTTTGACAAACCTACCTCCAACTAACCCTAACCCTAGCTTATGTGCTAATTTCAGACACAATTATTTATTATAAAATGGCCTCAAAAGAACAGCTACAAACGGTAGCACCCATCTTAATGCCAGGATTTCTTTCTCGGCCTGTAGTTTGCTATCAATTTGTGTTAGCATCAGACGCAAGAAAGAACTATTCATTAAAATAGACTCAGATGAGAAATAGAGTTTGTTTATATGTATGTGTATATTTGTTTCGTGTATTTTCTTAAATACAAAATGGACTTAATGTGCAGTTTTATGAATCATTTACAAATATCGCTGGGTCAGAACGTTAGCCAATTTTGAAGGTGAAGGTTTAGACAGAAGATTTTTAAATGTCACTTACTTTTTAACAACTTCTTATACAATTAGGTCCAGTCCAAGATAAACAAAACATGTCTTGGCTGATTTTTTTTGTCTGTGGTTTTACCCATATATTTTGATATGATTTGGGTTAGGTGTCTCATCTTTGGCATCGATACTGGGATGTTTATCTGCTCAGACATGTCATGACCAAGCACCAGTGTCACATATTTCCTTGAAGGCATACATGGTTTTGTGAGTTTAAGGCTTATATGTCAGCACTGTTTCTAGTTGTGACAGATGAGTGCTTGTTCTTGGTCTCTTGCCCCCAGAGACAATTGATTTACGTTGCTCTTTACTCACTTCCATTCATGTTCCCTCTTGTAAATGCATATGGTTCCTTCAGATCTGCTCTTCTTGTGTGCTTCAACATTTAGTCTTGTTCGTTATTTCCAATTTTCTTTCGTTCTTTCTTTCTGTCTTTCTGTCTTTCTGTCTTTCTGTCTTTCTGTCTGTCTTTCTGTCTTTCTTTCTGTCTTTCTTTCTGTCTTTCTTTCTTTCTTTCTGTCTTTCTTTCTTTCTTTAAGACGATGTGATTGACAACAGCAAATCTTTTAAATTCGAGTAATACTGACCTGTTGTTCTTACTCTGTGACGTCTAACCATCTCCCTTTTCTTTCTTTCAGGACCGGAATCGGCCCTTTGATCCATTTAGCTTGCAAACTTTGGAGAATTCCTTAATGGATATGATAAGGACTGACCACGACAAAGGTAAACACCACCCTGTCGGGGGCCCACCAATGACTATCGCTGATATTGTATGGAGGAATCATTTTGCAGGTTAGGAATATTCACACACCCATGCTTCTTTTGCTTCTTTTTAAAGCTTCAGGTAGATCATCTCAGATTGACATGGTTTTGTTTCGCATTATGTCATATGACTTGATTTGGTAAATGAACCATCACCTTCCCTGCAAAATCAGCTTTATGTGGAAATGTTCATATATGTTCAGCTTGTGTGCGTGTCCATCGTATCACAATTGGTTGGCGTAATTTTGTTCATTTAATCCGGTTTAAATGCCTCCTTTTGTTTTCGCAAAGCACAAAATCTCTTGACTGTTCATCGATATGAGCTGATTATCGGTCTTGTGACTTACGATGTGACAAACGCAGATGGAGGAAATAAAGTCTGTATGCATCAATAGTGCCAGAGTTCATGGATTGATGCATTTGTGTCTTTTTCCCTTAGGCTCAGACTGAGAGACCAGGAATTCAGATACTGTGTGAAGTTTTTATCTCTTTGGATGTTCTTTTATAGGAAATAATCAATGAAAGAGTGGTACGAGTCGGCGCAAGATGACGCAGAGTTACTGTTGTACTGAATATGAACACAGAGGTTATCCGGCATAGGCACAAAGCAGCTGGCTGAACTAATATTCAGTATAACATAATGTTGAGTGGAATCGCTCTATACAAATTTTTATTAAAAAAAAAAGAAAAGAAAAGAAATTATTATTAAGTTGTTTAGTTTTGCTCCGCTAGCGGAAATAGAGCCTGAAGAAGCCACACCAATTTATTGCCTGTCTATAAACAGCTTTTTTGTTTTGTTAAAGGTGCTTCTGCTTCCTCCTTCCTTTTCATGTTTAAGGCTAGTTATGTTGAAAACATGGTTCACTTGCTATGTCTGCTGACGGTGATGACACTACTGTATAAACCGTTTCAAACTAGGAAGTCAAAATGTACACTTCGAGCACAAACGAGCGGAGTGATCCACTCAGCCAAACGGCCCACTGCGGCTACACTAAATATAACCTGTGAGGTTCTACTAAATATAAGCACTCCTGGAATGACGCTCGACCAGTCACATTAGTGGACTTGTATAATTGAGTTGAGGTGTATAACTTCCATTAATAGCACGTTGTGAATTGTTTTATTCCTTTTATACCACAGTAATTTGCCATCAGTTAAGTTTTTTTTGTATCCCTTAATGAAAGAATGATGCTTTTTATCCGTTTATAGTTACATTTCATCAAATTAGTTGCCACCACCTCCTTCCCCTTTTCTCTCTATTGAAGAATAAGACACAAAATACTGAAAGTACAAAGTCTTCTGTCCTAAAAATTCTCCCGTGGCGGAACATTTGATGACTGTAATAAATACTCCTTCCGTAAATGTTAAACAAATGTCAATGATTATACATTTTTCTTTAAATAACAGCACTTCTTTCTGTTTATTAGGCCATGTGATCGACATATTCACACATGGTAGCCTAGCACTTGAATAACACCAGATACTCGTGTCAGAGCTGGGTTTTTTTTTTTTTTTTTGTGTAAAAATGAATCAACACCAGCACTGTGGTATAAACACTGCTGATATTACACAGTGCCAGCATTCGGAGCATCCAGAATAACTCGGAAGTATGATTTGAAGTGCGGCTTTGAATTAGCACTTGGTGAGAGAGAAGATTTATTTATTTTTTTTTAGTCTGCTTTTCATGCAAATAAAAGACAAAACTGTTGAGTGTGAAGCCAAAATCTTGAGCAAGCTGCTTTCACACGTTTCGAAGAGCACTGTGCGAAACAACATGGGCATTCATGAGCCTCATGATGTTCTTATTGCCGCTCTCTTGGCTCACTGAGCGCTCTTGATGAAGTAGATTTTAAGCAGAATGTTTGTCAAGAAAATGTTTGTCCTCAAAAATGTGCTTTTCAGCTGCAAGTCACGTCACCCCTGCTGGGTTTTGACCTTGCTGACGTTGCTGTGTGCGGACATACACAGAGTTAACATGCTATAAGTTCCTAGACTAGTATATCAAATAAACTTAGAACTTACATAGAGTGGGGTCCAAGAGACTGATAGCACATTGAAAATCTGGGATGCTTTTATTCATTTAAAAATCGGATATACACAAATATTAAAAACGTAAAAGTTCAGTATTCTGAATATTTAATATCCAAGAGTCTGTACTTATCTCTAGCTTCATATTTAAATGTTGGCAAATTTGCGATAGTGACCACGTTAAGTGCTTTGTGCAACAGGTCAGATTTTCCCTAAGCTTTATCTGTTCTATTAAAGCATGTGCTCAGATGACAAAGTGATGGATTCGATCTAAAATGGATTAAAGTGAAACCTTGACTTACGATTTTTTGCTTTAAGATACGAGCCGAGATCTGAGTTACGAGCAAGCGAGCTTACGCCACCCGCCACTTGGTAGCCCAACGAGCGGTCAGTTCACGTGGTTATCTCTCCAGGTCGTGCGTTGGCGCTGTGTAACGACACTTCCTCAATCATTTTCCAAACATTTTGAAAGGGAGGAAGAAACAAACCTCCTTGGACAGGTTTTTATTGAAACGCCCTGCAAGTGAAAGCGAGGAAAGTGTGGCAAAAGGCAAAAGTCAGTGAAGATGATTAAGTGAAGTGAAAAAAAAAAATAAAAAAGTAGCAATTAGGTTTAGCGATAAAGTGTAGCATAGTGTGTAAGTTAAATTTAGCAATTAATTGTAGCATTAAGTGTGTAGCGAGTAAGCGATATAGCACAAAATGAAAAACGCCAATTTCCTCCACCTCCGCTAACATCTTCGTCTGATCTTCAACGTAAATACACTTAATAAAACCAGTTTATTTCTTTACATTCTCTTTTATTATGTATTATTATTGTTTTATACATTATTTGTTATTTATAAAGTACATTTTTCTTATTTAAAAAACACGTAACAAAAAAAATTGGTGTGGTTTTTGGGGGGCTGGAACGGATTAATAGCATTTCAATTCATTTTAATGGAGAAATTTGATTTGATATACGAGCAAATTGAGTTACGAGCTCGGTCACAGAACGAATTAAACTTGTAAGTCAAGGTCTTACTGTATTAGGTTTTGCACAAACTGGTGTAATTGCCAGCTGGAGTACACACTGTCATTGAAGCAAAAAGGAAACATACCAAATACTAAGAAAGTCGAGCATTTCGTGGGAATCTTTCACAGATTCTGTTTTTCACTTAAGTTGTTGTCAGTGATCTAATTTGTTATGAAAATTGTTGTAAATGAAACGACATTAGAAAATTAAATTAAATGTAAAAGTGCTCTCAGACGTTCGGACCCCTAGTGCACATGCTGTCTGGGGTATTTTACTTCCATGGTTTAGATCTTCTTGTCCTTTTATAGGGAGGAATCACTACAAATAAATACAAAGTTATTCTGACTCATGACTTAATCCTGCGATGGAGCATTTCTGCTGGCTGCATAGTCACTAGCTCTCAACCCAGTTGAACACCAGCAGAGATTTTGGAAGGACATGTTAGACAAAACGGTCCATCACCTTTAAAACACCAGTTGAGGGTATGGCAATTGGAAGAGAGTGGCGTTTGTTCTCTATTGCAGTTCCAGAAATGTGTAAACACTATGCCAAGGTGCATTGAAGCTGTTCTGGTGGTTTGTGGTAGCCCGTCTCCTTACCTCATGTTGGTTTTTCCACAGAGGCAGTTGGTACACTATGAGCTTTTGTTTCTGTTTCATGGAGCTGTTTTTCCAGTCCTTCTAATGTGTTTGTGGCTAGTTTTACTGTTTGGCATAGGAGGAGGGAAATTGACTGATTAGGAAGGACCTGGAATTATTCTAAAGCTGGAGGTACCATAAGCATATAAGTGGTATTTTATTGGCTTCTGAGCTTCAGTAGAAGGGCAGCTGTAGCTTTTAATATTGAGTTTACATAGCTTACGAGCTATTCACTGTTTCTAATTCAACTAATTTCTTTCCATTGGTTCAAATGATGTGAGTTGCTAGAAATTGTGTCAGTGATAAATTGTAACACTGCTAGTGCAATCAAGACAGTTTTATTGCTTTGAGAGAGCCCTAGCGATCTAAGATTTAAGATCAATTTCACCTCCACCAGTACATGAATATGATATTTTACTGTAGTCTGCATTTTCATATGGACTACTATATTTTACTTTGTATTTATTATATTTTATTATGTTGTTTTATTCTGTTGCTGATTGCATAATATACTGTGGGGTGAGTAACTTAGAAAAACCATTGCACTACATTACATCACGCATGTGTAATATGTACTGTGTATGACAAATAAAAAAAGTGCCTTGAGCATATTTGTCCAATTACCAAAATGTGACTAGACAACCATGTATAACACCATAAAAGTCGTCTAATTTATTGGGCTCGTGCTGATACCGCCTTATACCTCTGGAAATTCTAATTCAACATACATAACCATATAACATACATAACCATACACAGTACGACATGCTTTTTCGACGGTCTGCATCAAGAATTTGATTCAAAATAAAATTGTTAATTTTCACAGCTACACTATCTATCTGTCTATCTGTCTGTCTTTTAAACGATCGACTGATGGATACATATAGATATACACAGAGGTAGCTGTGGTGAAGAACCCAATAAAATTAAAGTGGCGCAATTGTGACAAGCTTCTTGGTTTTATTTCTCATGTGTGTAAACCATCAGGGTGTTTCCCTGAGAACATGAGAGGACCTTTAATGTTTACTGTCCATAGATTTCTCTTTCTTTATTCTTATCACTCTTTCACTGCACTGGATGGTCCCACATGGACACCTAAAACATCTCAAAAACAGGTTATTCCCAACACTCAGCTTTTCCTCAGTGGATAATCTCACCAGGATACTGTATACATGTACCTTTAAAGCTGCTGCTGTAATCATAAATCCTGTCCTGTGCTTTATCCAGGTCACAATATACCCATACGGAACGTCTTTTCAACACACTTAGTATTGTACGAAGTTTGTCTGCATGTGATTTATACTATACCGTGATTTATAATCCTGCTATCAAGTATCAGCCAGAAAAAGAAGAATTTCTTTTCAGGTCTGGTTCCTCTAATAGTTTCGTCCTCATGTTTTCTCAGGGACTTTTTCCTTGCCACAGTCGCCTCTGGCTTTCTCATTAGGGACCTTCATCAGGGTTTCGGTAAAGCTGCTTTGGGGCACTGTCTATTGTTAAAAGTACTATACAATTCAATTGGACATGAAATTGTACTCCTTTCTTAGTGGTTGACATGTTTGTAAAAAAAAAAAATACCCACCTAATGTTTACAGAGTTTTTTTGTAAATTCCCTGCAGGGGAAACTCCTTGGACTTCCCATTACCACCAACTCATCACTTTAGCAAGTGTTATTAATAGTGTTCGTCTCTTGTTGGTCATTATCGAACAGGTCATATTGGCAAAGCCTACCTCTCTTTCTAGTGCATAATTAAGAGTTATTTTTCCACTATAATGAAATGTTCCTTTTGTCTGTGGCGGTGCACTGGTTTGTGTCTGACAGACGTAATACAGAGGAATAATAAACTTTTTTGTTGACCGAGGTGGTTTTCACACTGGGCATGTTGGCTGTGGTCTGAATCCGAGTGTTTGTTCCCAATGCCACTGGTTTCAGACTCGAACCCTTGTGTTTTCGCATTCATCTTTTGTCATATATATACCTGTTTTCCCAACGTTTCCCATCATCATGGTAGATGTGTTGTGGAAACTAATGTCATCTGCTGAAACACATGCCCAGGTTACTTTAATTCCTGAACAAGTGCAGACTCGAGTGTTCACACTCACTCACAGGAATCCCAGCACAGTTCCAGTGCAACCAAACTCGGACCACATCCTGCATGTCGTCTTGGGTTCTGTACCACAGTGTGCTTCCCAGTCCACATGACAACTTTCACATTACCAATTTTTCTTGTGACCCGTGCTCTGTTTCACACTACACTTAACAGCCTTGAGCTGTACAGCAGGGCTCTGGAATTGGCTAACATTCAAAAGCTATAACTGGAGAGATGAATGCTCCACTCTAGAGTAGAACCCGGTGTAAAATTGGGTAGCCGAGATGCGCTGTGCCTTCAGTGGCACTTCTGGCGTACAACAGGTTTTAATCTGTATATCCTAGGTACCTGATTTATGTCTACGGTTAATATCTGACCACCCACTCTTGTCTGCTTGAGAGGAACAAAATGATGCTCCATAGACTTCTTTTTTATTCCTTTAACTTGCACAGCATGACAGTGCTGTTATAAATTGTCTTGGATTCTTTTTAAGTAGAAATATCTTCTTTTGGGATAAAGAGCATAACAAATCAGTATTCAGATTAGTCCTAAGGATCTGTGTGTAGACCAATGGTTTTTACAGCCCATATATTACCTTAGATTTATGACTGCTTTTAGGTTTGGTTTTCTACAGACAAATATTAGCCATCATTAAAATAAATAATATAAACACTACTGAATTTTTTTAATGAAGGTCTGTAAATGTTATAAGCATGTTAAAGCTTAAATTATATAAACATTTTATATATGGAAACTACAAAAAAATCAGACCCAGACTTTTTAAGTTGATGACGATCATTATCACTTGATTTTTATTTATTTTAATTTATTTTTACAAATATATTATGCTTGTGACCTAAAATATCTGACTAAGCCTTATTTATAAGTCAGAAATTCTGTCTGGTCAGCTCATGTTAGCTAGTTGCCGCAATTAAACTTCTAATAAAAACCCAAAAACCTACAATAAATCTGCTAAAAGCTTCAGTGCAGGTACAGTGCATAAAGACCCAGTGAAAGTCTTGAGCATGTGGTCACAAGGGGACAAATAAAGGTCATGGTGATTAACATGGGAGTGAACTGGACATGGTGTCGCCTGATGCTGTGTGATTCATTTATTCATTGTCATTTTCATTAAATGCTTTATTCTGGTCAGGGCCTCTGTGGTTTAAATGACTAATTTGTTTATTTGGTGAAATAAAACCAACCAAGTTTGCTAGAAAGGGTTGTGAGCAGGTACCCCCCCACCCCCCAAAAAAATTTGAAGGAGAGGCCGGAATTGTCAAACTTGTCATCGACAACCGTCCTTTTTGTAATACAAAACCCATTTTGTTTCTTAAAGCCGGGAAAAAGCTAAAATGAGTATTTTTAGCTTGTCCAGTCCTGTGGGGCCTTCAGCTGAAGTGCCAGGATGAACGAAGCCTCTTGTGTGAAGAGGTTTTGGCTGTATGAGGTGGAGGAGGGCGGGTTTGTTCTCACCCTCTCTCGTGATCAAGCTCTCACACATTAATCTGATTGAACTGGAATGTGCAGGGATTTCACGTTCTGAATGACTGCCGAGGAGGAGAGGAGGCGGAGAAAAGCTAAAGAGGGGATTCCTGAACAAACAAAGTCTTTTTTTTTTTTTTTTTTTCCCCCCCAACACGTTTGTGGCATTGGTCAACCCCCAACGAGGTTCGGCTTAAAGTCTCACTGCCGCCACAAACAGGGACACACAGTCTTCACAGATTCTTTACCGAACACAAAGCTGCCTTGTACAGAGGCTCATGTGTTTACACGCGCACAGCCTTGTGCTTTCACACACAATGACAACACACTTGCACTTTCACACACACGCATTCGAACACACGTACACACTCTCGCACATTCTCTCTCTTTCTCACACATGCCGGCCTCTCACATGATCCACCTTCTGCCCCCAGGACTAATGAGTTTAACTGGAGCAGTTATTTCTAACTCAGTGCTTGCTTAGAAAATAAGCTCTGACTTGTTGAGTCCTTTATGAAATTCTTTAAGGGTTCTGAGCGGAGAATTTTCCCAATTAGTTGTTGACCACAGCAGAAGTCCGCACTATAAACACTTTATGAAAGAAACGCAGAATGTAATCCCTTTTCCAGTAATACAGGTTCATTAACATACGCTTGACAAGATTTTTCGGATTGAAGATGAATATGTGTGGGAAGTGAAGAGTCCAGTTTGTGCAGTGCAAAGCTAGGGAAGCATTTCAAGCTTTCGGAATAGTTTTCTCATTGTGGAGCTAAATCAGAATAGGGAGGTGCCAAAGAAATACTACAGCGACAAAAAGAAGTGGTCTCACGCATCTTAGAAATCTGGCAGTTATTTTTCCTTTATATTCACTGACGATATGAAGGATCTGGAACCGTATGAGTATCTGGACTCTTTTTAGTGCAAGTGCTAATCAAACACATTTCTCATCTCTAGCATGTTCTCGGAGCCGAGCTGTCGGTGTGCGCTGAAAGAGAAAGCAAATGACGCTGGGTGGGGCGAGCGCAATGTAAAACTAATCAGCAAATACCAACGTCATGAAATCGCTCTAGCCAAACGTTTGTGCCGCACTAAGCACAGCTGTCTAACCCTGCAAGGGTGTGTCCAGGTGGAACGCTGTGTCCCTAATACAGTTCGGCTCAGCTCTGGAAAAGAAGCTTTTGTGAAAAATCTGGGCTAGTTTAACTTTCAGCTTTGACCGTCATACATGAGCGTTTGGTTCAGTTTGTCCTCACCCTCAGGGAAAGTCAGTGTTTTTTGTTTTTTCTATTTTGTGTGTGTGTGTTTTAAAATGACTCTAGGCAGCAGCACTCTCCACCACCACCACCATCAAAAAAACAAATTGAGGGAATTTGTTTTGGAAAAAATAATGTTCATCCATACACTTACACAGATTTGCAATTTTAGACTTAAGAAATAACACACAACAGGCTGTTGTGGCAGATTATTTTCCATTAACGTCATACCCTGAAGATGGTTATTGCTCTTGCACTACAGCAGTTCGCAAATGATCGCAATTTCCTCATGCTTTTTAACCGTTTATAGTTATGGATGATATGGAACATATCGTTGGGTTTTAATCTGGATTTAAAAACATTTAGTTCCTCGCCATTCCTTGAAATTAATAAGACTTATCATGTTACTGATAAACATTACATTATACCGAATTCTTTCCTAACAGAAAGCCTCATCATATCAATTATTATTTGATTGTTATAAAAATATGTTTTTGGTAATCCATTTATTATTATGCTTAAATTATGAGGAACTACTGTCAGAGCTGCTGAGATAAACAAACAATAAACCATGGTGTTCTACAGAAATACTGCACAGCTGGGGAATAACTTAACCCTACCCCGAAGTCCAGTATTTTCATGTTCTGGAGGTTGTTATTCAGCTTATACCGCAGCGATATGCTGACGTTTGCCAATTGAAATGATGCACATTAACAGTTTATAGTTAAAGTTTGTGGAGCGTCCGAGAGACAAGTTAGTTCCTGTTCTAACTTATACTTTAGTATCACTGTCTCTTTTTAGTATCACCAGTATCACTTGCGCTCTCTTTCATCCCCTTCTAAGCAAAACTAAGCTTGTCATTTTACCAAGAAACGACAAACCATGAGCTCTTCTGTCCTGAAGACTTTAAGATCATGAATATTACCCATACATCCTTCACGTTACGGTCGGGAAAAAACTGTGCTACTATACAAAAATAATGCTTCTGACCACCTGGATTCAGGAATTCACCAGTGCTGTGGTAAAATGTGGAAGTAGATCATGAAGGGGATTTATAGATATCTTTACATCATGTGTTTTGAGAAATGTGTAGCTATATGTTTACATTGAGCATCTGACATTAGCAAATGTGATGGGTTTTTTTGGTATTGGCGCAGTTTCATCATGCACTGGAATGTTCACTATAGAAACTACACAAACAGTTTAACAGTGGCTCTTGATTTGAATGAATGGCATGAATCAGCTTTGTCCTTTCAGCAAGATTTAAGAACATCATTATAGCCCAGATGTAAGAACGAAGAACGGCTCTTTGCTTACTGGCAGAAAACGGAGGAATAACAGCTGCACTTTAGAGATGAGTTGGAAAATCTGGAGAGTCAGTTGCTCCATTCCATTAGCACTGTTAATGTCATTCCCTGGCATGCTATTGCCAGGTTTGGCATTTCATACCTTCCTGCCTGGCGTTTAAGTAAGTCTTGTTTTTTCGTTGGTGAGTTAGTGACATGGTAACAAGAGTTGTGGACCCGTTTAAAATGTAATAAAATTGTACGCTAAGTGCAGCACATACTTAGTAATGTCTATTGTTTTCCTGTATTCAATAGATTGCTGTATAGCCGGAGTCTACCACGTATTTTACTAAGCAATAATTCATGGTTTTTAAGGTAATGAGAGCGTTTTAGTCAGTCTCTGACACCATCACTGTATTTCAGGTCACGTTTAACATGTCAACCTTCCATTACAGGTTTGGCATCTCCCGACTCAGCAGGTTTGTTTGGTCTGCCTGCTTGCGCTACAGACAACGTCTCATTTGGTTTCATCCATGATGTGTAAAGAGATCTCAGTTGCTATATATACACACATGCCCTTTCTAATAGACAAGAGTGTTTTCATACACAGCTAGTGAACAGGGGCATTAGCACTTGGTCCTCAAAAGTTATACATTAACTGTTGTTTCCACATCCAGGAATTTTTTTTTTTTTGTTGACGGTCTCTATTCCTGACAAGGGCATTATGCAAAAGGAAAAAGGTTGGCGTTTATGTCTGTGGTAATCTGATCAAATGGCAAGAAAGGAAGAGGAAACACTAAATTAGCATAGTCCTAGACCCCGAAGAGGAAATATCCCTGACATACCAGTGTTCAGAACATGTCTAACATACCCAGATCTATTTTCAGGGAGATTCTGACAATGTGAGGTGGAAGTGAATGTATTCTGAAACACCGGACAGCAATAGTGCCTGATATGCTTTTTGTATTGAACTGTAACCTCCATTCTGGCATCCTGAATTAATTAGTAATGTTATTAATGGAAGCAACAAAGGATTCATCCGCCAGGTTTCCTGGTTGGGGTGAGGAAAATTTACAGAGATATGGGTGTGTGACGACAAGAAAAATTCAGGAAAAAGGGAACAAATGAATGGAGTTTTGGCCCTCTTCGTCTCCCAACTCAATTTTTTAATAAAAAATCCAAATGTTCTACAAAGCACTTAAATGGCGAAGGAATCAACAGGTGCATCCCAAATCACAGACTTACACACTATCCTACCCCATTTTATAGTATAAATAGTGTGAATAGTCTGGGCACAGAACAGGAAGTTGGAATTTTCTTCAAGTACCAGGGTGATGAACTTCGTCAACCAAATAAACAAAGCCCGGAATGTCGGACACTTCATGCATGCAACAGTTGCGACTTTGCTCATGTACTGTAAGGGGTGGGGGTGGGGGCGGGGCTACCCAGTGCTGACGCTGGATGATGTCTTTTGAATCGGCTCACGTTGTGTGGGCATTTACATACACACATTTCCATGTGTTTGACATGATTTGCTATTAACAGCACACCCCAAAGTGTTTCATTCCCACAGCAGTTGACCGGTCTTTTTTATATTCATTGTTTCGTGTATATAATGTCCACGAAACAAGTGACTGTTACCACTTACTTTGCAGCAGCTGTAAACTGTTGGTCAGTCTTTCTTCTCTTTCTTTCAGTGATGATAATAAAGAAAGCTCTTTCTTCAATATTAAACACCTCACCATATCAGCCCTTACATGTTTTTAATCTGTTTGTTTGCAGCATTGGTCATACAAGTCCCTGTATAAGCTGTAAGCATATAAATGTAATGGAAGGAGTGCATTAATATAGACTTTGCAGCTTCTAAGGAGCCATGCTGCTGTAGAAAATTAATCACCACCTTTTAAAAATAGAATAAAACAGTGTCTAGTTTAGTTTTGGAATTTCCCCTCAACACATGAGCTGTTGACCTGAAGAGATTGACCTCAGATATTCAGCAGTCTTCGTTATGATAGACCCAATGATCAGACCAGTAGATTTGCTGGACAATCCAGAGCCAAAAAAACAACAACAAAACAGATGCACTCTGTGATGATTTATTGGGGAAGTACTGGAAAATCAGGAGAATCAGTTTTGGCCCTGACCTTAGAGCCATTACCATGAGGTGATGCTGCTCTGGCCTGCCTATGCTGAATTTTATCTACAGCCGTGTTGAAGCAATAAGTAAAATAACATTCAGAATCAGTTTGCTGTTCATGCAACAGCGGATATTTTTTTTTTTTTTTTTACAGGATTTGTTGTGGTTACAATAAAAAAGTGATTCAGTGTTCAGCAATGGTTAGTCAAGCAGGCATGTGCTAACAGAGATTGTAGAAGGAATTTGTGTTCTTTGAAAAAAGAAATTGTGGCGTTTGCTGTCGGGAACGTAGATAGATTTTTTGTTTGCTAGTCAGGTTTGTGCCAGTTATTTCCATCTGAAATGGGTTGTGTGAGAAAACCTTCATGTATCAGGTTTGGACACAAACACGTACACAACTGTCTTTTGCGGTAATCAGACATTAGTCATCTGTTATTGTTATTACCAGAACTAACACAGGCCTTATTAAAGGTGTTAGTATGTAAGCAAATTCTGCTTCAGACAATTATTATATTATAAACTGTTATGTTGCATTGTCATTGTCTGGACTGTTGTAGCTCGTGCGAATTGTTGTGCATTCCAAGATACTTTCCTGCTCACCTCGAGTGTAAAGAGTTATTGTGGCCTTTTTTGGGTAGGTTGAGCCAATTTGGTCATCCTCCATTGACTGGTTTCAGCATCAACACAGTGTTTCCAATTGTAGAATGACTACTCAGTGGCCCAGCCCATCAGGCACCAAGCAACATAAAATCTGCATGCTTTTATGCCCTGCCCTGCCGTCACCTGATTGGCTGATTGAATAATGAGCAGGAATAGAGACGCTTCTATGGAAGTGGCCTGTGAGCATATGTGCTGTATGTCATTTTAGTCTCATAAAACTTTTAGGACACTTCCTATTGGTTTTCATATTTGAAAAATGTACGATAAGTTAAAAACAAAATATAATAATTGTGTGTGTATATATATATTTAAATCCTGTTTTCCTAAATCAAGCAGGGTCAAATTAGTGAAATTACTGCAGCCTTGTTACAGAGATGTAGAAATATAGATGTAGAAACTGTACTGTTGAGCAAATGCCGTTAATATGCCGGGTCAGTTTAACATTCGCTATGTTGCGCAAGAGAGCTGTGAGTGTCAAAATGGTCACGTTAAAAGCTTGAAGGCGTGAAGAGTTCATCTGTGGGAGTGCCTGTGTCACAGTGGCCCTACTGTGCAAATTCACACAGGTGCTTTATCGTCACCGCTGTGTTTGCATACAAGCCAGTCAGAGCCTGTTGAAGCTGCAGGCATCCCTGTAAGAATCTCACAGGACACCACAGGGTGTGTTGTTAACTCTGTCACTTTGCTGTGGCACTAACTGCAAGGCAACAGTGCAGAGCTCTGCAGAGAGTTGTGAGCAATTCAACAACAAACCATAATGTACTTTACTGTCAGAGCAGTGTTAGATGCTAGGCCACTGTGTATGTGTGAGAGAGAGAGAGGGAGGCAGAAGTTTATTCTTTCTACAGATGGCACATCTCTCTCGCTGGCTGAGATGGGGTTGGGGTGGCTGAGCCAGGCACAGAATGCATTCTCTGTCAAATTCCCAGCATTCTCCTCTCCATTGTCTGAGCTGTGAAGCTCTCTTTATGCTGCGCAGTCCTATGCCTTTGCCTCAGCTGAATTATACTAAAGGCTCACTTGTATTCAACTTAAGCCTCTGTGAATGTGCAGGCATGATCTAGAGTATTTCAGTAGCTGTTAAACATACTCGTACAATAATGTTGCATTTACCAAAGGATTTCCCAATTAGCCTTTCAATAAAAAAAAAACCTCACTGCTACTTTACTTGACCTTGTTGCTACACTGTTCTCTGCAGGGAGCAGTTTATATGGAGTTGTTCTGTTGTCTTGTCTATTTAGCATGTACTGTATTTTGAATTCTGGGTGGCTCTATTTCCAGTCAGCTATCGGATGTACTTCCTTGCCTAACTAGTCAGCATTTGCCTCATGAGCAGCATCACGTGATGAGATTTCAGAGATGTGTATGTCTTGTGATTTCACATAAACCCTTTCCTTTCAGCTCTACGCAAACACATGCAAAGGGATGTGGTAGCTTAGTGGTTAATGTGTTAAGGGGCCAGTGCTGGGCCCCTAAACAAGGGCCTTAACCCTCAATTGATCAGTTGTATAGAGTGAGATAAAAATGTAAGACGCTTTGGATAGGGGCGTCCGCTAAACGCTGTAAATGTACGTGCATCATCTCTGCCTTTACAACTGCAAATATTAGAGAACATTTCTATAAAGATATTAGATATAAACCTAGCCTGACTTAGTTTCTTTGTACATTTAATAAGTAAAAGTTTGATTAGTGTTATTACACAGAGCTAGGAGTCAGGTAAGTGTTAAAGTATATAGTTGAGAAACATGGCAGCTTCAACGTATTATGTTATTTGTTGTTTTCCTTTGCTTTATTTACGTACTGACCATTTGACTTTTCTTGTGTTTCCCCAGGACGCATGGGTCTGAACTTTCACCACCCAGCAGCAGAACACATAATGCCACTGAGTGAGTGATTTTTCTTAATTTTGCATATATAGTGGTGTCACTGTAATACACTTCAACTGTACTCATTAATGTCTGTGTGATAATGTCTTCAGAATGACAAATCTGCTCTAAATGCATGTAAATGGGCTATTTTAAATTGTCCATCTGTAAATACTGGTGTCGTGTGTTCCCCCGTTTAGTTCCGAGTAGTTATTGTTTACAACAGCTGGCTGTAAGCCTGGCTCATTTTTGCCTGTCAGTTTGACCTTTACATAGCCTGAACTCTCGGCTGTGTGTCTCATAGTTCGCAATACTGCCTCGTGGCTCTGTTTCTGAGTCCTTCAAATGCACCAGTGCCAGCTGAGCAGAGCCGCATGGAGCCTGCACGCATGCGCACTAATATAACAGCCTTGAAACACTATCTATCCTTTTTTTTTGTCCCCTTCAGCAGGTGCGTCATAGCCTCAGGGGGCATCCAGAGAGGGACGCTGCCCTAAGCATGTGGGACGTTTCTTAGAGAATGGCTGGTTTTTATCCACACACCCTTGTGTACTCGACACACTTTAGCATGGGGTTTGGAATGTATGACAGTGCCTGAGGCACCCAGTAGGTGTCTGCTGTTTTCTGCTGGTCGGTGGTGTGTGTGTGTGTATGCGCATGTGTGTGTTTCTCTCAGTCAGGCAGAGTGGACATCTTTGTGGCCTGGTGCTGTATCCATCTGGTTTAGGGCTAATGTTTAGTGGGTAAGCACAGAGCCAAATCTTTTCCTCCCACTGCCATGCCTTCAGAAAGACCCTTACTGAGGATTTCAGCGGGAATATTACCCCGTGGATGCACTGCATGTGGGACGTTTTTTTTGCTCTGGTTTGCTTTTGTAGCATGTACTGATGTAGCTTAAAGACTAAAGTATTCCCAGGGTTGTCGAATATTTCAGGGGTTAGCAGTATTATCCGCAGAGGGTTGGGTTTACTGCAGTATTTCACTTCTGCCAAGCAGGAGCTTGCATACAATCTACTTCTGTAATGCTCTGATGAGTTTCAACTTGGGTAGAACCTACAACCACATATTCCCTTAAGTATATAAACTGTATATAATATTGGACACTCCAGCGAGTTTCTCACATTCTTATAAATATGTATGTTTGTACTATTTTTAGAATATAGGAATTTTTGGAACATCTCTCCAGGTACTTTTCTTTATTGCTGAGATATAATCAGTTTTTTTTTTAACCATTAGTATGTATCTTTTACCAGGAAGTGTATATGGTGTGCCTTAAATGGGCTTTTTTTTTTAAGTAAAGCATTCAAGATTCATTGATGGTATTTATTTATTTGTTTTTAAACTATTTACTACCAAAATTTACCGTATACCATATATTCATATTTCCAGTATACTAAAGATACAAAATATGGTACCACATCAGCAACAATGAAAGTACTTTTGGTATATCTGAAAGAAAGACGATTTTCTTATTTTTTTTTGTCATGTGTAGAAAGTAATCGATATCTGGTGATTGATGGATATAGCTATAAGCTGTTCGATATAGATATATAGAGATAGATCAAATATATGAGAACACATGCCTGTATGTAATGGTACAGTGTCTGGGCATGCCATGCTGGATTTCAATCCCTGTACAGTTCATTAGTGTGGATTTTTTAGTTTTAAAAACGCAGTTACCTTCCATCAATATAAATGACTATAATGATAGAATTTAAAGTACACCTCAAAATTATGCCGTTGTGATTAAACATGTCTGTTAGCTGAAAAGCCATTATTTTAAACCAGTTGGGAAGAAATAATGAAATGCCTGAATGCTCTGGCACAACACTCCTGTGATATTATCAGCCTGCTTGCTTTAAATGAGGCAGGACTTATCCGCATGCTGAGTAGCAGTTCAAGAAAGGTGGTGTGTGTGTACAAAAGAGAGAATTCCTACAGTTACCCTGTGATTTGCACTGTCACTGTTGTTAAAACTGTGCCAAAATCAACCTCGGCACTCAGTACTCCACAGAATACTCTTCCTTGCATAATCCCCTTAAATTGAGTCAGCAATTATTCCCACAGAGATAAGCTCACCAGTTGGTTGTCTTAACCTTCTACCAATTGGCCAAAAGCAAATAGCACTTTATGAAACACTTAAACTTTGGACCACATTCCCCCACGCTCTCTCTCACACACACACACACACACACACACACTGGCTTGCTTAATATTCTTTCACAAGACACATATCTCTTACTCTGTCTCTTTTTCGTCTCCCTCTTGTTGCTAGGCACTTGAGACTCCCTGACCTCTTCTCATCAGGCGACTTATGTCTGTTCTTAGCAGCTAAACACACAGACACTTTAAATGAAAAAAGGCTTAAATGTGGGATGCTCCAGTCTGGAGTAAATATTATTCTCCTGCAGTGAAAATGCCACACAATCGGGCGATGTTGGAGGCCTTTGCTTTGAGGAGGGAGTGTTATAAAGGAGCATGCTGAGAGACTCTTTAGCTCATTGGATGCTCTGTTATATGAGAGTCAGCGTGAGCTTTATTCAAGCCCTAGCACCCTTCCTACTACTCTAACAAGATGATGTGTGCCACACTATTCTTTACACAGAAATAACCAATGCACTATTAACGTGCTAATAGAGTTAGAGAGTACAGCTAATCGAGGAAATGTGCAACATACAAGAAAAAACACTACCTAGTTGAATACTATCCTGTGTCTCAGCTCCAAGTACAGCAGTGTCTGTTATTACCTGCTATGGAAGATAAAAATGCCACACTCTATTTAATGCAACTGTTATGGACCATGTGGAAGTACAACAAGCAGCCCAAAAAGTGTCAACTCAGCCCAGAGCACAACGGCTCAACCAGCAGCATTTTCACAGAATTTGCAAAAAAATTCCTGAAATGCAAATCAACCAATGGGAGTGTGTTTTTAAGGTTTCACCTGACTGGCAGCAAACCACAAGTTCAGAGCCAGCAGCACCAGCTATGACTTAGAACCATGAGTAGAATCCAAGAGAGCATATCTCTCTGGGTGAAAACGATAGCTTTCAATATAGGCACAAACCACAGGGATCCTTCTGCCTCACAGGAAGCATGCCTTAGCCTTCACTGCTCTAGTTTGGTAGCTTTCATATAATAGGACAGGCTCAGAGAAATAGTTCTAATCTAGATGAAGACATGAATTCTGATATCATCACTGGGCAAGTCTTCAGCTGCTCAGACTGTTTTAGGAAAAGGTGCTTGCTAAATATAGCTTCTAAATAGAATGCTGCTTCCTCCTTTCTGGTTAAGTTGCTACCTTAGAGAAGTCTCTGTTTCTCACATGGAGAAAACCATGCAACACCACCAACCCTGTGGTCCCACTAGCAACTGACAAGTCTGCTTTTAATTTGTCACTTAGTAGGCTTGGTGTTGTGAATGTACTGTAAATACAAAATTAATGGTTGTCTATTGCTTTGTCGCTTGCTAGTGAGAATATAGGGTGAATCGTCATGTTCATTTAATAATTTGGAATTTTTCTTATGTAATAATGTGTTTAGGGCAAATTTGTTCCCTCTTACTACAAGTAAGCGTTTGGGTCAAGGTGGTTTCTACGATTTTCTTTCTGGAAACTCACTTTGCTAAGTGAGCACATGAGGTCAAATGGTATAACATGGGCTCTGGGCTTTGGTCAGAGTTAATAAGGGGGAATAGTGCTATATTTTATGTAGTGCTTGCCTGACCCGGGCTCCTAAAAAGATAATCATTAACACTTTCATCCAGGGGCTGTGCATTTAAATCCCGATAGTGACCCAGCCATCTTGATCTGGGTGCCCAAGAAAGCAAAATAGGCAATGTTCTCTGTATGGGAAAGAAAACATTCTCTCGCTCAAATGTCACTCACAGTGACACTAGACTATTGTGAGCATCCTGTATGCGGAAGAGGGTAGATAGCATATGCCTCAGAACATTCCTGAGATAACTCATTTCAGCTCATAAGGAAATTATAGATAATTATCCATCTCTGCTTTTGCCAAGCTGAGTTTGAGCTCATCCCAAATCTATGTGTACGTGTGTGTGGGTGTGTGTATGTATGTGTGTGTGTGTGTGTGTGTGTGTGCGTGTGCGTACATACATGCAGACACACTGAGCCAAAAAATGTTGGAGCTGTTAGGGCCTGTGCTCTCACACTGTTGCCTTAGTGACTGTTCCCGATGTCTGCCCACAAAACCCATGTCTCTGTTTTTCTCCCTCTCCTCTCTGTCTGTCTGTCTGTCTGTCTGTCTGTTTCTTTCTCTCCATCATTCCTTCTCTAATCCCTCTTTCTCTCCTCCCCGTCTTTTCCTTTCTCTCCCTCTGTGCCCCCGAACAGCCAGGAGTTATGGTCGCAGAAGAGGTAACACTCTGCCTTCTCTCCTCTTTGTATCTGTGTTTGCTCAGGGTTAAGCTGTCTGTAAACCAAGGTGCTGTGGTTGGATGATGTCTTATTAATTCATCCCCTTCTCTGGATTATAGATTATAATATTATCAATACATACAATCATGATGGTGGGAAGGAAACTTAACCGGTGGTAATTTCCATGGGGTTTGAGTGTAATTTTTCCTGGTTTTATGGTTTTGTTTTTCTTTTCTTTCTGAGAGGAGAAAATTAATGGACAATCATCTCACTTTTTGCCTTAGTCATTGTGTTTTTCATGCTTAACAAAGTATTTGTGATTTATCCTAATGGCCTCCACAACACACACACACACACACAGTTGATAAATCATGTTACAATATCAGTTACATTCATTCATTCATTGGCTTCATTGATCAGTTTTCTAGTATTGTTGCATATAAATGCCAAATGTTACTAAAAAATCACAGATTTTCATATTCAGGTGCATATGCAGATGAATACCAATCACCTGTTAATTACCAGGCCGAATTTTTCAAATTAAGATTGTGACCATAACATTCATATGTGTTTCATATTAACATGCAGATTATGTACAAATTTAATTCGAACTTTGCTATTATAACAACCTCCACTCTTCTGGGAAGACTTTCCACTAGATTTTGGAGCATGGATGTGTGGATTTGTGCTCATTCAACCACAAGAGCTTTAGTGAGATCAGGCATGTATGTGGAGGGCTGGGGTGCAGTCACCGTTCCATTTAATCCCAAAGGTGTTTAGTGGGGTTGAGGTCAGAGCTCTGTGCAGGACACTCGAGTTGTTCCGCTCCAAATCATGTCTTCATGGAGCTCACTGTGACTGCACTGAGATATCGTCAACAGGTCTGGGCCTCTTAATTCCAGTGAAGGAAAATTATACTACAACAGCATACAAATTATATATGTATGCTTCCAACTATGTAGCAACAATTTGGGCAAGAATCACATATGGATGTGATGGGCAGGTGTCCACAAACCTTTGGACAAATAGTGTACACTATTTTACAGTGCATGAAAGGTTTGAAGCCACATGAAAAGAAAATGGGGAAAGATATATATATATATATATATATATATATATATATATATATATATATATATATATATATATATATATATATATATATATATAGTACCATACTGATTGTTGACACCAAGTACACCTCACAAAGTAATTGCTACTTAAAATGTTCTTTAAATTCAAGCACAATGTCTCAGCAAATCTTGGCCATAAATCTCTCAGACCGTCCCCGGTGCCATATTAGAAAAGCAGGCGGCTGTTATGTGAAGTCCGCAGCACATTAGGGATCGTATGGCACATTACTGCCCATTCGGTCACTTAGTGCTGGCCCTAAAAGTGTTGTGAAAGATTCATTTTATACACTGAGACATTGCACCATGTCCTCCTTTTATACAACAGCATTATTCTTAACTGAATGGCTGGTTCATTTACAGATATCAGTTAGCTCCCTTTAATTTAGTAGAACATGAACGAAATGTACCTGAATATGAATATCAAATTTCTTGTATAAATACGAGTCACAAATAAATCGGTTCGTATCCAGCTTGATAAATGAGGCACATTGTTAGTACTTTTGTAAAATTAACTGACTAGTAGCTGGTTTGAGATTATTCATTTGTTTTTTCACTGTTAAATCATTTATTATAGTAAATGTATTATAGTAAATCACAACTAGGACTGCAGGATATGGGCAAAAAATACCATGTTGCTTTTCCTGCATAGTGTGATGAGTCTGTAGTGTCACTAAAGACAGTTTACTGAATCTTGATTTATCTCGACACGTACAGAAAACATTTTTGGGTTAAATTATTGTGGATCTTAAGAGCGATTATTTACATGTGGCAGTATTTCAAAAGGCCAGTGATTTAAATGATGCTTTGTACAGCCCAAATTGACACTTTTGGTATTATTTTCAAGATCTTCCTGAAATATTAGTCTGCAGTCTTCCCCACAACTTTTTCAAGCACACCAATATACTATAATATTTATCGTCTCTCCTGAAAATACTGTATAGCCTACCTCTCTCTCTCACACACACACACTCACACACACACACACACACACACACACATGTAAAAAAAAAAAAAAAAATAATTAAGTCACATGTTGAAGCTTGGCCTTCCATGTTGACCATGAAAGCACACTGACTTGGTTTCTAAGTCTACATAATTATGCAAGCTTTTTGAAGGGCTTAACATTAACACATTTCATAATTATATAATGCTCCACTGTATGTATATCTTTTGTTTTTATTTTTTGACATTTCTCTCTTAGCTGTGATTTTATTTAAATTAGATTAATGTAGTGATTTGCTTTTAACCAGCACTGCAGTGTTAATCAACTCCTGGGCATAACCCATTTTCCCAATCTACTCTGTGATTTTCTTTCTCACCCTAAATCTCAGTGGACTAGGCCTTTTCTCTGCTCTGCTTTTAAGCTGAGAACTCTGATGTTGTCTTCAGAATCTGGAAGCTAGCAGTTCCAGATGAAAAGCAAATTAAAAAAGAATCCAAAGTAATTTAGCAGACTGGCATCTCACCTAGCTATAGCAAGAGTGTGTGTAATTTAATTTCACTGCATTAATGTATATTTCTGGAAAGACATGAGCACTTTTCCCGTTGGTTGTCTCTTTAATGGACTAACCACAAACAAGATGAATAACCACAATGTTCTCCTTCTCTTTTTCTGACCTTTTTTTCAACCTCACATTCTTTCTTTTGTGCTCCCTGTCCTTCTTTCTGCCTCTCTCTCTCTCTGTCCCGTTGTCTCGCTTTCTCTCTTTCTCTCTATTGCATAGGTCGCTCATCACTGTTTCCTTTCGAGGATGGCTTTTTGGATGATGCTCATGGAGATCAGTCTCTAACTCCAGGGCTGAACTCCCCCACTCGCTGTCAGAATGGTGAGAGGATGGAGCGCTATTCCAGAAAGGTCTTTGTTGGTGGACTGCCTCCAGACATTGACGAAGGTATTTGGCATACACACCACTGTTATATCATGTAAAATAAGGTACTCTTTGGGATACATAAATAAATGGCCTTTTCCCTTTGAAAGTGATAGAAAATGAGTTATTCAGCTTTGTTGTTAGAAGAGGACGGAGGTATAAATCACAGTTATTATGTAGTCGTTTGAGTTCTTTTGTCCAAATTGCTCTGTAAACATCATAAAAAACTTATCAAGGAAAAAGAAAGATAATCTCAACCTGGCCATCTGCCAGAAGTCTGCCTACATGAAAACAACCCATACAAAACCGGCTGACCTTCAGGCACGGTGGTTTAGTGCTTGTGGGTTTGATTCTCACCTCCATCATGTGTATGTGGTCTGCCTGTTCCCCCTGTGTTTTAAGGATTTCCTTTGGGTACTCTGGTTTCCTCCCACTACCCAAAGACACGCGTTTTAGGCTGGTTGGCATCTCTAAATTGTCCGTAGTGTGTGAATACTGCGTATGTATGTGTGATTGTGCCAGGGTATCTACCCTTGTACCCCAAGTTCCCTTGGATAGGCTTCAAGTTCTCCAGAACCCTGTGTAGGATAAGCAGTAAAGAAAATGGAAGGATTGATGGAACCAGCTGACCAGCACTGGCTAGCAAAAAACAGTTACATTAGGTCTATTACATTAGGCAGACAGTTGTGTGCCATGCCTGATCTTTTTTCAGCTGGTCCTGTAACTAGATTGCCGATCTTGTCACCCAGACGAGTGTGGATTCCCATTTGAGTCTGGTTCCTTTTAATGTTTCTTCCTCTTGTCACCTCAGGAAGCTCATTGTTATGAGTGTTATATAAATAAAACTGAATTAAATTGAGTGTTTCACGTCTCCTATCCACCAGAGGACATAAGAATCACCTAAATACCTGCTTATATGCAGAGACATTGCAGCAAAGTCACTCAGTAACTCAGTACCGAGGGAGTTGGGATGCCTTCCATTCACTCCTTTCCCACCTATTATGCACCTTTCTAATTCTTTTCACATTGCAGACAATTCGGCATATATGCCAACAACTAGGTCCCAAGCTTGCAGCAAGACCTTAGTTTCATGAATGGTCTTGAACCCCTGGGCAGCTCTCTACCCAATTAGATCTACTGTACCAAAAGCGAGAGATTTGGCACCGTATTGAGGGTCACCTGTGCCTGTAGATTTGACCTTTCAGAGTGAATTGCCACTAAGAGACACCAGTAATCACCACTGAATCACTTTCTCCGGATTCTAAAAGGTCACCCCTGTTAGTAGCAGCAGTCATCTCTGATCTCTAGTTAGATTCCTCATAGCATAGATTACCCAGGTTACAACTACAACATCCATAGTTGCATATGTGGCTAACATTTCTGAAGGTTGAAACTGGCATACTGGATAATATTGTGAAATATAATGGCATAAGTGGCTCAGGTGGTGTGTGGGAGATACTATTAGACTAAATGGGGATGAGAAAAGGGAATGTATTTTATAATCCCTTTTCTCTTTGGTGGAAAGTTTTTGTCAGTTTTGACAGCACTTTTAGTCCTAGCTGATTATGTATGCATATGTGCAAGATGGCTCTTAGCTCTTGCGGACACTTTCAGCAACACCAAGCAGACTCTGTTTGTCTGACAGCAGATGTGATACATTGCACTCAAACAGTGTGAATAGTGACAAAGGGCACCGAACTCTGTGAGTCTCCTACAGAGAATTCGGATTGTTATTAAACATGTACTTAGCACACTTTGGTCAGATTGGCTAGAACAAGTCTAACACATGCCGATGTCATGGACATGGCTTCAGAAGAAACCATAGTTACTTTGTTGTGTGATGTCAAAGTCATGGGCTTTGTCCTAAATTCTCCTTTTATTTTTCTCCCCTCCACATAGATGAGATCACCAATAGTTTCCGTCGCTATGGACACCTGGTTGTGGACTGGCCCCATAAAGCAGAAAGCAAGTCCTACTTTCCTCCCAAAGGTAAGAACTAAAGCCTAATGACCTTCCACTAGAGCCTTCTGTGCTTCTACATCTAACAGACGTTAAAGTCTTTCTGTATTAAACTGCATAATATTCAGCAAGTGCTAAAATCCATCAGTTATATTTGAGCATAGCCATTATATCTTACCTTCCCTGTACACTGCCATCCTCTTCCACCAAAGTCGAACAAACTCTGGTCCTGGATTATCCTCCATCCTGAGCATTTCAATGTTTTTCCTTTTTCAACATACTCATTACAGCCCAGGAATGATGGTTATGTAGCTGGTTAGTTTAATCAGGTGTATTAAAGGAAACAATAAAATGTGTAGGACAAGGGGGTTCTTTGGGACCAGGTTCTGGAGCATGTGCTCTATACCATTATTCACCATATCCGCCTGCCCACATTGTTAACTTGCTATGCCTGTATATATTTACACACCACCATTTATCATAACAGTACTAATCCCATTTACCAAGCCCAACTATCCCTATACCATTCTCTACCACAGCCTGCAAACCCTCTTCACTCTTACCCCACAACGCCTGCTTTTTCTTTAACATGTTAACCACCGGAGTCTATTGTTCCTCTGCACCATCCTTTATCAGAGACTTCCATCACTCTATACCATTACCCAGCACCTTTAGCATGATATCCCTCTATATTTAAACCCATAACTGTCTACGTCACCAGTACACTGATGCCCACCAGACCCTACCTGTTACCTACCAGAACCTACCATTCCTCTACACTCTTCCCCAACATAGTGGTGTTCTACACCAGGGGTGTCCAGTCTTATCCACAAAGAGCCGGTGTGGGTGCAGGTTTTCATTTCAACCTAGCAAAAGCCACACCTGAGCCTACTGAAAGCCAAGATCAGTTGATTTAGACATGTGGAATCAGGTGTGGCTTCTGTCTGATTGGAATGAAAAGCTGCACCCACACCGGCCCTTTGCAGATAAGATTGGACACCCCTGCTCTACACCATGACCTTACCAGAGCATCCCACTAAACCCACAAAAGCTTATTGTTCCCAAACATGGTTACCTACCAGAATGGTGCTTGAGCCCTGTCCAAGGCATACTGTCATTTTACACAACAAGAATCTTATGGAAGCCTATGGTCCCAATATCTGTTCAGAAACCTGTCTACAACCTACCAGAACCTATCATATCTCCACACCTGGGCTTCTCAGTTACAGTCCTCCGTACCACCTATCCTGTACTGTTAGTCCTTCCCTTAACTGGGTGAGCTCTTATTAAGGGCTAAATTTACTGTCATCCGTAAGGTAAACTTCAAACTGTACAGGGCAGCAGGTCCCCATGCCTGGAGTTAAGAAAATTAGCTCTACACTACAAGGACTTCTTGGTCCTCACATATCTTCACAGAATTTACAAAAATTTTAGCGATATCAGAAGTAATCATATGATATACAAATTGAATTTTCCTGTTGTACTGAATTAATGAAAGTAAACAAAAAAAGACTAAAGATGTACTAAAGATCCTTTCAGTATCAAAATAAAGTCAAGTAAATACTCGACTTTATGGCATCTAGTTGTGGGAGAGTAATGACTTGTAATCGCATTAGACAGTGTCATGTTATACAGAGGATAGGTTCTGTTTGAGTCTGGTTCCTCTCTAAGCTTCTTCCTCATGTCGTCTCATGTAGAGTTTTTCTATGCTAACCTTTGCCTCTGCTTTGTGACATCTGCTGTGAACAGCGCTATATAAATAAATCTGAATTGAGTTGAAAAAGGTTGCAGTGTGATCGGATAACAATGCTGAATATGGAACTAGACCATAGGAATTGCATTTTAATGGAAATAAGGTTATTTGCATTCTGCAGTACTTCATGCTCATTTCTGGAACGGAAAAAGACAGATTTTTCTCCCCACAGTTATTAATGCACCTTCTATATTTAAAAAAAATTCAGCTTGCGCTATGGCAGTAGCATGCACAGACATTTCTAGGCAAGAATGCTCAGATGGCAAAACACAGGCTGTCTGTCTTCCAGGCACGTGCACATACACTCACACCCATCCTGCAGGTGTAGCTGGTAGGGAGGATTGTTTGTGCTCAGTACCTTGAGTGATTGGCTCATTGAGCGAGAGTTTGGCTTGGCCAGGTGATCAGAGCTCAGCTCACGATCCAGAAAATACGTCATCTCTGAGAGAGCTACTCCATAACACTCCATGTGTCATATCAAGGAAACTATTAACACAGTCCTGGATATGACTCACATTCCTCAGCCTGATGCTAATGTGCTGCATCTGGGGAAGGCCTGAAAAGAATTCCTGTTCCCGTTCCTTTCTATCTCTCCTTTCCATCACTTGCTCCTTTTTTGGAATTCGAAAACATGCGGCTAAAATAGCTGTGCATTTGGAGCTATAGAGAAAACAGAAAGCAGTGTCCTTGTAGGGGAGTCATGTGATCTGGAAGAGTGTGATAGGAAAGTGTTCCCTTGCCCTACTGAGGCTAGCAGCAGGCTAGTTCACCGTCATGGAGTTGTACCTCATCTTTAACTCTTTATCTTTCAGTTCTGCGCAAAGTGATTTATAATGAGTCTTTTACTGTGCGACTAAACCTGTTTTATGTTAGTGATTGTGTAGCCAGTGTGTGTGGCTTTGTATTATATGCATAAAGTGCAACTGATTGTGTAATAGCCTTGATTCGCTTCGTATCATGCAGTAGTCTGTCCCGTGTAGACATAGGAGTCGTCCAGCGGTCATTAATCTCTTCTCTTATTAAAAAGTGCAGGCGTAGCGAATGGAAGATCCTGCACACTTCTCCATGACATGCAGTGTAAAACGATCACTTCTGTCTCTGTGCCTGCGTCAGGCTGCTCCAGTGCGACTCACTGACTCAGTCATGGACTCGAGCAGAAGCAATAGCCAACTTACCATATGGTTCTCAGATATGCGTGTGTGTATTTTGAATCTCTTTCGGAACAGATTGCAGTGTTCGGTAAAAGGGTAACTGACTTTATCCCCATACACAAAATGGAGCGAGACTAACAACAGGCTACTTCAGTCTGTAGCTCAATATGTTCTGCATTTCTAGAGCTTTCTTTAGAGCTGTGCGCCTTTATCATAGCACTTATTTATTTTTGGGTTTCCAATGCTAAACCTCTCAGCTCTCTCATCACATCCTGATCATTAAATTAGATTAGAGTGACTGCCGAATCAGTGTGTGTTGTATTCAACCTCTAAACATCTAAACATTCAAATCTGGTTATATATAAGGGGTTTATTTAAACAGGAAAGAAGAAATATTTATATTTTAAATATTTGATATTACGGACTGAATCTGAATGACATATTCTGTATTAGTAGTTTTATGGATGATATTTTTTCCCCCCTGTAAACACAAGTGGAATGCTATGTAATATTTGTTTAATTATTATTTATCTTGCATATTTATATACCAAAAATCTTTTTGCTATATAAATTATTTATATTAAAATATTTTCAATCACATATTTTATTTTATAATATTTGTCTTTGTATTATTTTGTATTTATTTTTGTTCATGAAACACAGAAAAACATATATTTAATTATAACATTTATTTATTTTTTTTAAAAAAAGAACAATTTTTGTTTGTTAATTATTAAAATAATAGAATGTTTTCCAGATTTTAAAATAATAGTTAAATAAACAAATAAATAAATAAAAATCGTCACTTGGGGGAGGGGGAATGAAACATTATTGTTTGTTGATAATTAAAATAATAGAGTATTTTCCAGATTTAAAAAAATAAAAATTAAATAAATAAATAAAAACTGTTATTTAGAAAAAAATGAAACATTTTTGTTTGTTGTTAATTAAAATAATAGAGTATTTTCCAGATTAAAGAATAAGAATAAAAATGCAATAAATTGATAAATAAATAAAAACCCATAATTTAGAAACAAAGGCAAGAGAGTCTGCAGAGGATCTGTCACACATTCTCCAAGATGCTTGAATGTCATTTTTAGTTGGTAACGCATTTCTCACACTAAATCTTGATATTTTTCTTCTCAATGCCAAACAGTACAGCTCTGTCTGATACTGTCTCCACTGCACCACTGGCTGTCTCTCCTCTTTTAGAAGCCATGTTTTCATCATCAGCCTGTTTGTGTAGTCAGGCCATGCTCCCTCGCTCTGTACTTTGTCATCGTGGCTGTGTGTTTTATAACAGCCGTGTGATCAGGTTGTCTGCTACAGCATACTGACTTTAAGGGCTTTTTGCTTTGTGCTGTTTGGGCGTTAGTTCCAGTTCTTCCTCGTCCAGGCTATAAATCTGCACAGATGTAGATGATGTAGATGAGAGCTCTCCTACAGAGAGTTCTCACTATAATGTTTTCATCTTAAATGGCTTCCTATTTACAAGCGTTTGCTCATTGTACTGCATGTAAATGCATAATATTTCTATTAGAACGAGAGATTTCTGCACAGAACTAGTCTCCGTTATTAGGGGCTGGTTAAAAATATAAACGACTTTATTACACACACAGTATCATTTTCAGGACACATGCTTTGCTTATTTTGTATTTAATTAGACAATTAATCCCATAATTTAGTATAAATAAATAGATTTATGCAGAATTGTTTCAGTACATTTACATGAGGAAAGCTAGAACATCTTGAACATTTGAATGTGGATTTTTTTTTTGAAGTATTATGTAAAGCTGAATGCTGTGAAATGTCATACTCTATTCTACATGTTAACAAACGTGTGCACTTGAGAGGTAAAGCTGTAAATCTCGAGCACAAGCTACTGCAGTGTGAGTGTGTGTGTGAGAGCATGTAAGTGTGTGTGCATGTGCGTGCATGTGCGTGCATACGCGCGTATGTGTGTATGTTAGCACATAAGTGTGTGTGTGTGAGTTTGAGAGAGAGAGAGAGAGAGAGAGAGAGAGAGAGGGGCTATACAGTATTTATACAGCTATACAGAGAGAGAGAGAGTGGACTCTGTGGTGGATCATCTAACCACCCTGCACACAGTAGCACAGCTGTTCTCTCTTACCAAATAGCCTGTGAGTTTCATGTTCACACATTTAGAAGCTTTAGAACAGTCTTAAACTCACTCACACACACACACACTATGACATAAATCCTTATCTCTCTGTGTGTGCGAGAATTTATTTATTTTTAATTCCAAAATTGGTCATTGCCAGTTGTTAGCCGAGTCTCCTCTATCAATCATTCAACACGTTAACGTTCTTCTCACGTGAACATCTAGTCGAATAGCTGCTCACTGGGCACTTGGACATGCTGGGGGTGGACACTTACTTGTGCCACTTGGGAGAATTTGATAAAACGCTTGTTTTGTATTCTCAGTCTTATCTTCAGCTCTGTTCTCCTCTGTGTTTTTCTTTAGTTTTTACTTTTCTACTTCTTCTTGCTTCTCTGTATCTCAGTGTGATTCTCTTGAGCTTTGGGTTGATTTTAGGGTCCATGGCATCCTTTTGTTTGACTTGTTTAGAAGGGTTTTGTATTTTGTGTCCATTTTATTTCTTTTTCCTGCCTCCTTTCTTGTTTGGACAGAACACGGTGTTCCTTTCTTCCCAAGTGGCTCCCTGCCGCCTTGGCCATGATCCCCGTTCTCAGACTGCAGGCTTTTAGAGGACAATTACTTACATACACCCAAAGTCTCTCTGTCTGTCTCTCTGTCTCTCTCTGTCTCTCTCTCTCTCTCCCTCTCTCTCTCTCTCTCTCTCTCTTTCTTTCTGTCTCTGAGTCTCTTTCTTTCTTTCTGTCTCTCTGTCTCTGTCTCTCTCTCTCTCTCTCTCTCTCTGTCTCTCTGTGTCTCTCTCTCTCTCTTTCTTTCTTTCTGTCTCTCTGTCTGTCTGTCTCTCTCTCTCTCTCTCTCTCTGCGCATGCGCGGATGTGAATGAGCGAGTTGAGCGTTGTGAGCGAGTTTGCGAGCGATTTCAAAATTTTGTCTTTTTTGGCAATTCATTTAATTTTTTGTTGTTGTTTGGTCTGCGTGTTTTGTGAGGAGCTGTGTTAGTGTGCGTGTGTGTGTGTTTGGGCGCGTGTGTGGTGTGTGTTTCTCGGTAAGGAGTGAGCCGGCATTTCGGCACGCTTTGCGCCGGGAACATGGAGAAGGTGGATGATAGCGTGTACGAGTCTCTCACACGGCAGCATGGTGTGAGGATTGCGTGTAATGTTAGTGTGGAGGAGTGTGTGTTGGCGGTCGGGATGGTGGTAGGGTACAGCAACATTTTAGCTGCCTCCCGTATGAACAGTGCTATTGTGCTTTTTCTGAACTCTTTGAACAAAGTGAATGAGATTGTTAAACAGAAAGTGGTCATTAATGATTCCCTGGTAACGGTGCTTCCTCTCAGTACTCCATCGAAGAAAATAATTTTGTCAAACGTTCCTCCTTTCTTGAAAAATGACACCATTGCTAAAGAGCTCTCCCGCTATGGCAAAATGGTCTCTCCTATAAGAAAGATCCACATGGGCAGTAAAGCACCAGAGTTAAGAAACTCAAAGATAGTTTCCTTTAGGAGACTGGTGTACATGGTGCTGGATAATGGCGTGGAGGAGCTGGACTTAGCGATGAAATTTAGCGTGGATGGCTTTGACTACACCGTTTTTGTGACTACTGACTCTGGCATGAAATGTTTCAACTGTGGTGAAACAGGACACTTGGTTCGTGCATGTCCAGAGAAGGTTAAAAAAGACAGACAGACAGGCAGGCTGAGCAGACTAGGCCAGACGTGCACAGTGGTGATACTGAGGGAGATGGGCCCTCTGTATCGGTTTCTCCAGTGGCTGAGTCTGTTACAGCTGACCCTCCTGTGGTTAAGCCCATAGCTGCTGCCTCCTCCATGCTGCATCCCGTCATGACCGTTCTCCCTGCGGTTGAGACCGGGCTCAGCGGAGGCAACCCTGGTGCTACTGTGGCGAAACCCGCAGGGGACAAAGCAGGAGCATCTGATCCTGCGAAAAGTGATAAAGAGATGGGCGAAACAACATCCGAGCCCCCCTTGCAGACAAGCCAGGTGGAGGAACGGGACAGTCTCGATAATGGAGGTACAGATGCTGAGATGGAAGCAGAACCTGTTTTTAAAGTCCCCACTAAGCGTAAGAAAAAATCTAAAAGCAGGAACAACAAGCAGGCTAAGAAACATGAGTCAGACGTGGAAGAAAGTGATGGTGGCTCCACGGACTCAAGTTGGTCACAGTGCTCACAGTCAGTCGAAAGGGAGACGGTCTACACACCAGCAGAAATATCAGCGTTTTTAAAAAACACCAAGGGCAAAAGGTCAGTGAATATCGAAGAATATTTCCCAGACACTGAACAGTTTGTGTGATGTTAAAAAGTTAATGCGGTGTGGTGTGTTTGAAAAAACTGAAATCTATCGTCTGAAGGCCATAGTGACCAAACTTAGGAAGAACACCGAAGGTTCTTTATAGACTGCTGAGCTCTGTAATGCCTAACCAACTGATTGATTGCATTATGTGGGTGACATTTTATTATTTAATAATGAGTGCTATCACTGCCGTAACCCTTAACATCAATGGTGCCAGGGACCACAGAAAGAGAGCGGCAGTGTATGAGACGGTGAGACACAAGCATGCGGATGTTGTTTTCCTGCAGGAAACTCATAGCGATCCTGGAAACTCCTCGGACTGGGCGAGCGAGTGGAAGTGACTTGTGTGAATACCTCTCTTAGTGGTGGTGTTGCCCTTTTATTTTCACCGTCTTTTAGCCCACAGTCTTATGATGTTGAAGAAGTTTTAAAAGGCAGGCTTTTAAAAGTGCGTTTTATGAGAACGAGATTTTTGTTTTTATTTGTGTGTACGCTCCCACCCTAAGTGTGGAGAGAATGGTGTTCTTAAATATTTTAAGCACTGTCATTGGTTCCTGTAGTCAGAGTGAAGTTTTAATCATTGGTGGGGATTTTAACTGCACTGAAGACGTTTTAGATAGGAACCATTTAGAACCTCATGCTGCCTCTCGCAAACATCTGTGTGAGTTAATTGCAACACATGACCTGAGTGATGTTTGGAGGACTTTTCATGAAACAGAGAGACAATACACCTGGTCCCATTGTAAAGAGAACCTCCTCTCACTAGCAAGGCTTTTTACACTTTTAAACATCAGCTGAATATTTTTAGGTCCTGTGTTATTTATCCTGTGGGCTTTTCGGATCATTTTATGGTACAGTGCACTTTTAAGAAGAGCAATGTAAAGCCACGTAGTGCCTACTGGCATTTTAATGCTGCTCTTTTAGATGATATTAATTTTAGAGAGAGTTTTATTTTCTTTTGGCATGCTTTTAGGCTCCAGAAGCCGACTTTTACATCACTGCAAGATTGGTGGGATGTGGCAAAAGTGCACATTCAAATGTTTTGTCAACAGTACGCTCACAATGTGACTAAGGACATCACCAGATCACTTAGAGCTCTAGAGATTGAGGTAGTGGAACTCCAGGGTTTGGTGGAGTCCACAGGAAATCGAGGCCATATTGAGGCTCTCAAAAAGAAAAAACATGCGTTGGGTGAGTTGTTGGACACAACAGTGCAGGGGGCGCTGGTCCGCTCACGCTTTAAAAGCGTAACAGAGATGGACGCTCCTTCCAAGTTCTTCTTTAGTCTTGAGAAAAAAAATGGACAGAAAAGGTTCATACATGCTTTGCGTACAGATTCAGGGGAGCTTGTAACTGATCCCACTGAAATTCGCAAGCAGACAGTCAGCTTTTACTCAAAGCTGTACAGGAGTGAGCTCGCAGCTGTGCAGGAGGTGGAGGAAGATTTTGTCAGGAATCTTCCTAAAATAACCGATGATTCAGTTAGGGAACTGGACAGGGAGCTGACCCTCGATGAGTTGGAGGTTGCAATCAACAGCATGCAGGGCGGTCACCTGGAATCGATGGGCTTTTGGTGGAGTTTTTTAAGGCTTTCTGGTCAGTGATAGGGCAGGACTTGCTGGAAGTGTTGAAGGCGAGCATAAGCGAAGGCAGACTGCCGCTGAGTAGCCGTAGAGCAGTCCTGACCCTACTCCCAAAGAAGGGAGATCAGACTGACCTTAGGAACTGGCGCCCTGTCTCCTTACTCTGCACAGACTGCAAGGTGCTCTCAAAAGCATTAGCAACAAGGCTAGGAAAGGTGATGGAGCAAGTCATCCACTTTGACCAGACGTACTGTGTGCCTGGAAGGTCTATCCACGACAATGTACACTTAATTCGTGACATTTTGGACGTCTCTAGGCTATTGGGGCTGAAGACTGGTCTTATTTTCATAGATCAGGAGAAGGCTTTCGACCGGGTTGAACACCAGTATTTGTGGTGGGCGTTAGAGAATTTTGGGTTCAACTCCGGGTTCAAGGCCATGATCCAGGTGCTGTACAGCGACATTGAGAGCGTACTGAAAGTTAACGGTGGTTTATCTGTGCCTTTTAAAATGTATAGGGGTATTAGGAAGGGCTGCTCTCTGTCTGGCATGTTATACGCCCTAGCCATAGAACTTTTGCTATGTCAGATAAGAAGCAAGATTTCTGGTCTGTCTATACCAAGGTGCAATACCCCATACTGTGTTTCTGCCTATGCCGATGATGTTGTTGTGATGGTGGCTGAACAAAGAGATATTGATATTTTAACTGACATCATAATTAAGTTTAATGTGATATCTTCTGCAAAAGTAAACTGGAACAAAAGTGAAGCCATTTTAGTCGGGGATTGGAAAGGTGGGGAACCATTTCTCCCAGATAATTTGACCTGGAGAACAGGTGGTTTTAAATATTTGGGAGTGTACCTGGGAGACAGCAGCTATGTTAAGAAAAACTGGGAAGGCATAAGTGAAAAGCTAAAAGGACGTCTGAATAAATGGAAATGGCTCGTTCCAAAGATGTCATATAAGGGCAGAACTTTGGTTATAAACAATCTAGTTGCTTCAATGTTATGGCACAGACTGGCCTGTATTGACCCCCCTCCCAAACTACTAGCAGACCTGCAGGCCATGATGGTGGACTTCTTCTGGGACAAGCTGCACTGGTTACCACAAAGCATTCTATACCTACCCAAGGAAGAGAGCGGACAAGGACTTATCCACTTATCCAGCAGGACTGTGGCCTTTCGTCTTTGTCATGTACAGAAGCTCCTCACTGGCCCAGAGAACCTCTCATGGAGAGGAGCTGCGAACGGAATACTACGCACAGTGGGAGGATGGGGTCTGGACAGGTCACTGTTTTTAATGGACACAAAGCAACTAAGCTTAACTGGATTACCAGCTTTTTATCAAGGTATTTTTAAAGTTTTTAACCAGTTCAGATTGCAGAAGGAAGACTGTTCGTCACTGTGCTGGCTTCTCGATGAACCTCTCATCCATGGCGCTCGGCTGGATGTCACCAGCAGGATCTCTCCAGCCTTAACCAGAGCACTGATCTCCACAAGGACTGTAACACTACGACAGTTGGTGCAACTGTCAGGACCGGACTTTGCTCACTCAGACAATGTAGCAACAAAGCTAGGGGTAAAGTCTGTACGTATGATTGCACAGCTTTTACAGAGGTGGAGGTCAGCACTTACATCTGAAGAGCGCATGCAGCTCAGGGACTACTGCGCTGGGGTGGTCAGCTCTGAGGAAGGTGAGCCCAATCCAGTTCTTTCTCTTGTACCTACTCTGTCAGAGGTCTCAGGTCCCCTCCTCGGAGATGGGGAAAGAACAGCTATAGGCCTTAACACAGCCTCGGGTAAGAGCCTCTATAAACTGTGTGTAAAAGTTTACAACAAGAGATGGTTAGACGGGAGGGCAGACACGCCCTGGCGCAGTGTCCTTGGGCTGAACGATGATGTAAAGCCAGAGTGGCGAACGTTGTACAAACCACCGTTAACTAAAAGAACTGGTGATCTGCAGTGGAGAATACTGCATGGCATTGTCTCTGTTAATGCTTTTATCTGTATTTTAAACCCAGAGGTCACACATGAGTGTCCTTTTTGTTTACAGAGGGAGACAGTGTTTCATGCTTTTATGAACTGTTTTAGACTTCGTCCACTTTTTAGTGTTTTAGCGAGTGTCTTTGAGTGTTTTAGCACGGTTTTTACCCCACAGGTTTTTATCCTTGGTTTTAAATACACCAGAAAAGAAAGGTTCAAGTGTCAGCGGGTCAATTTTATCCAGGGCCAGGCGAAACTGGCCATCTACACCAGCAGAAAGAACAAAGTGACACAGAACACACAACATGATGTTACTGTAATCTTTCAGAGACTGGTCAGAACAAGGGTCTTTGTTGATTTCAACTTTTATAAAAGTATGAATGACCTTGAAAAGTTCCAGCTGATGTGGTGTTATGGGGGAGCCGTGTGCACTGTTTTGAATGATGAACTGCTGTTTGCATGTGAGTTTGGATGAACTTTTATTTTAACTTCCTGTGTATTTTAATAGTTTTTTAACTAGGTTTTTGATGTGCCATTTATTTATTTATTTATTTATTTATTTATCTATCTATCTATCTATCTTTATAAATGGACTACTTTATTTATTTAATTATTTAACTATTTATTTACTCAATTTCCCTTGTGAAATTTGCTGCTGAAGTGAACGAATAATTGGATTTAATAAATGACCATCAAAAGTCAGTCTCTGTCTTTCTTTCTTTCTTTCTTTCTTTCTTTCTTTCTTTCTTTCTTTCTCTCTCTGTCTGTCTGTCTCTTTCTCTGTCTATTTCTCTCTCTCTCTCTCTCTCTCTCTATCAGTTTAACTGTAAGGCAGCAGTCATACTTGAGCATTATTTGAGCTGTGTTAGGTTTACCAGAGGAACTTCAGGAATGTAACTTTTGTGGAATTTCACAAGATTTGGACAGAATACTTGTGAAATTTTACCAAAATTCCATTTAATATTGAATATCCCGGATGTACGTCAATGAGACTTAAGCAGCATTGGTGTGCATGGATGTTTCTGTGTCCAAGTTAACTACATTACAGCGAGACTGATTTGTTTTGACTCAAATTATGCCACTTTTTTTGAGCTTAAAGTACATGATTCATTCTTGTTGCCTGGTTTATTTAATTAGGAAATAAAACATGACGGCATATGCTGTTGTAAGAAAATAATCCACGCTACAGTGATGTGATGGCATGACGTGAAATGGAGGGCTGTCACCAACCTGAAGGTTTAACCAGCCTTACACACATTCTCTTTTTTTTTTTAATATAATAAGGCAAAAAAATACCAAACCCTCCCAAAAAACACAGCATGTCATGCTAACAAAAAAGTGTAAAATCCTCTGTCCTCAGGTCAGAGCTGCCACTTGAGTCTATAAATGTTAAATAAACATCACCTTTAATTTTCTTTATTATTATTAATTAATTAATTAATTTATTTATTTTATTAAATAAATTTATATTTATTACATTTATTTTTATTTATAAATTTATATTTATTACATTTATTTATAAATTTATATTTATTACATTTATTTATTTTTTTATTTTTTTTAAATCTCTCATGTCCACTATTGTTTAAGTGCTTTTACACACACACACACACACACACACACACACACACGGCTCTTTCTTTGCACAGTGACTCCTCGGCTGACTCAGTATTTTCCTCCCTCCTCTCTCCTGATGTTTCTGCATCGCTGGTGGTTCCACTGTGGAATGCAGAGAGTAGAGAGTAAAACATGACGGTTGTGCATTCCTCCACTAGCCGGTCCCTCGTGAACACAAACTCCCAAAATCCTGCACAGTCGGCACTTTTGCACGACCCTAAAGTTTGCTGTTTGTGTTAGCCCCTTTTTTGCAGTACAACATTAATTTTTTTTGGAGTTATGAACACGTGATGACTTGTTGCCATTTCAGGAAAAAAAAAAAAAAAACACCTAAAAAATTGAGATTTCTCTGGAAGACGAAAGATCAGAGTAGTATTCTTCTTTTTTGACATGTATTTTATTTTTTCTTCTTTTTCTTTCTCTCTCTATCTCTCCCTTTTCCATTATTCCTTGTCATGTTTCTATTTAGTTTGTATGGATTTTACAGGATTTGTCTTATAAATATAATTAGTTTCTAAATATGATTGCATATACAGTATATTTTGTACCATTTTTAGTTGTAATGGTGATAATTATTAACGTTATTTCAATTTATTTTCTTGCTTTAAATGCAGCTTACATTTATATTTGCTTGTGAGATTATTTAGTTGTTAGTTATAATAATTACAGCTGGCCTGTATTTCATCTACGACCACTGGAGACGATATGGAAATGTTTCTGATCTTCTCTCTCTCTTTCTCTCTCTCTCTCTCTCTCTCTCTCTCTCTCTCTCTCACACAGGTTACGCCTTCCTGCTTTTCCAGGAAGAGAGTTCAGTTCAGGCTCTCATTGACGCCTGCATTGAGGAAGATGGAAAACTCTATTTGTGCGTCTCCAGTCCCACCATTAAAGACAAACCAGTGAGTTAAAATCACTTTACATCTGAAATTAAGCTCCTGATGGTTGTGTGTGTGTGTGTGTATATGTGTGTATATGTGTGTGTGTGCTCAGTACTCAGTACAGACTCTCTCTGTTGTTCAGGTACAGATCCGCCCTTGGAATCTGAGTGACAGTGACTTTGTGATGGATGGCTCTCAGCCTCTGGACCCTCGCAAGACCATCTTTGTTGGTGGAGTCCCTCGACCTCTGCGCGCAGGTGAGGGAACGACTTCAGATTTTCTCCATGTGTCTCTATATTCAGTAACTCAAATGTTTTTAAATGTAAAATAAAATAAAAGCAGCTGAAATGAGGCAAGCTTTGGGGAGCAGATTTTTATGTTTTTATCTCTCTCTCTCTCTCTCTCTCCCCCTGTGTGTGTGTGTAGTGGAGCTGGCGATGATTATGGACCGGCTGTATGGAGGGGTGTGCTATGCTGGCATTGATACTGACCCTGAGCTGAAGTATCCTAAAGGAGCAGGTCGAGTGGCTTTCTCGAACCAGCAGAGCTACATTGCTGCCATCAGCGCTCGATTCGTCCAGTTGCAGCACAACGACATCGACAAACGGGTGAGTGACCGACTGCATACTGCTGTTAATATTCTCCTTCAAGGTCATTTCTCAGGACTAGCAGAAAATCGTTTCTGTTGTACTCTATTTGCGTATGAAGTAAATTTCACACAATGCTATACACTTGTGTGTGTATCGGAAGCGTGAGGTCCGGGCTGCAGTAAGCTGATGTGTCATGAACATGCAGCACACAACTGATACAGAAGGAACGACCTAACATAAAGCTTTATGTGTCTACTCATCACCCCAGTCTCTGTGCTTACTCTCTCCAACCTCCAGCCTAAACCTGCCAATTTATCCACTCACACTGACACCTGTAACCCCTCCCTCATCTTTCTTTCTTTCTTTCTTTCTTTCTTTCTTTCTTTCTTTCTTTCTTTCTTTCTTTCTTTCTCTCTCTCTCTCTCTCTCTCTCTCTCTCTCTCTCTCTCTCTCTCTCTCTCTCTCTCTCTCTCTCTCCTTTCCTATTTTTCATCCTGCCTCATTCTCAGACTTCCATCCCAAGCTTCTGACCACATACAGACTTTCACATCAACCTCCAGCCTTACAAACCCATAACATGCCAGTTTCTTCAAACGATCAGAATGATTGTGTAATGGTTTGTGTGTGAGTAGTGATCATCAGCAGTAGTGTACTTGAAGTAGTGTATTTTATCAGTTTGACTCATGACATCACTGTCAGGGCTGATGTTATACAGTGGTGCTGCTGAGGGGCGTGTCCCTGGCTCTGATCCTGCTAGCTTATTGTTTCATTGTGTGTATGTGTGTGTATATGTGCGTGTGTGCGTGTTTAGTCCCAGACAAAGCTGTATAGTTCCAGCCACTTATTCAGGCTTCTGCTACACTCTCATCACCTCACAATTATTTCCTATTCCAGCATGACGAATGGAAAGCATGAAGCAGGCGTGTAATCAGTTTGACCATCAGCTTCTGGACAACTGACAGCCTTTTGGACACACACACACACAGAGTCAGGCTAATTATAGTTTTTCATGCATATGCAGTAGAGATGTCTTCTGTTTTAAGTGTGATGACTGTAAGACAGAGCTGATGGTGTGTAAATGAAGACTGGCAGTTTGCCTAGCTAGACTGTGTGTGTGTGTGAGAGAGAGAGAGAGAGAGAGAGAATCTGATCACCTACTTTCTTGTAGAAAGTTCTATTGTGTTAATTTCCGCTTTATTCTGGATTTCCACCACAGCAAGTTGCTCATTTTTTTTCTCCTCATTTTTTCCTCACTTATTTCTGTCTGCTGGATCTAATGAGTCAGTGAGGGGCTGGATTTGCTCTTTGAGGTGTGATATTTAAGGAAAGGCTAGGCATAATTACTATTGCAGCTGTGTGTCGCAAAGGTGACCATGGCATTTCATTCGGCCAAGTGATGGGACGCTGCAGCAAGCTTTCAGGTTTATGTCTGGGAATCAGTGAGCATATCAGTGCTGGCACTAATAGATTTTTGGTTTCTGAGCCTGTAATTATAGGGGGATTGGGTTAGAGGTTGGAGAGCAGACTTCAGATGTGGTGTGGCTACAAAAATTGAGCTACACACACACATACTAATAGCTTTCTATAAATATCAAAAATCCTATTTTTTATTTTTCTTCTCTACTATCTATTATATGTTTAAAACTTTAACATGAACATGCACTGCTATGATCTTGGCTAAGTGTTGCATGAACTTAATGAACAGTGAAGTGCTGCATGAACTTAACAACAAGCTCAATAATGAATAATTGAGTATTTGTCCTTTTTTAAAAGGACAAATACTCAATTATTTAATTAATTAAATTAAATACATTAAATAAATAAATACATTAATTAAATTAATTAATTAAATTAAATACATTATTAAAAAATATTAAAATATAATACATTTAAAAAAATTATTTATATATATATAATAAGAAGAGAACAAAATAATTAAAAACAAAAACTACATATATATATATATATATATATATATATATATATATATATATATATATATATATATATATATATATATATATATTTTTTTTTTTTTTCAAATAATGTATTGAATTTAATTCATTTAATTTTCTATCTATCTATCTATCTATCTATCTATCTATCTATCTATCTATCTATCTATATTAGTTTTTGTTTTTAATTATTTTTTGTTCTTCTTGTTTTATTTTTTTTTAACAACAATTATAATAATAATTATAATATGTTGTTTATTTTCTGAGATATTCTGATGTTAAATTCAAGCCTCTTCATTTAAAGACTAAAATTAAAATCTTGGCTTTCTGTAGTTTTCATGAATGTGCTGAAGAGGCAGTGCTTTGGCATTGTGTTGAAAATGTGAAAGGGGAAAATCACTAGCATGGCTGTAAATCTTCTGAAAATATTATTTTTTAGTTTAAACCAGCATTTCTATGCACTTCTAATTCCTCACATTCTAAGCCTGTTTCCTATTACACTGCTCTCTGCTGCCTAGTGCAATTCTCACGGTATCTCCCATGTCTGGCTGTAGGTGGAGGTGAAGCCGTACGTACTGGATGATCAGATGTGTGATGAGTGCCAGGGTGCGCGCTGCGGAGGCAAGTTCGCCCCGTTCTTCTGTGCCAATGTCACGTGCCTGCAGTACTACTGTGAGTACTGCTGGGCCAGCATCCACTCGCGTGCCGGCCGCGAGTTCCACAAACCGCTGGTGAAGGAGGGAGGAGACCGACCACGCCACGTCTCCTTCCGCTGGAGCTGATGGAGGAGTCACTCATCCTCCTCCCCACTTCTTCACTCCCATCATCCCCTCCAAACCAACTAACCAACACCACCACCACCATCACCATGACTACAACTGAAGAAAATATGGGTCTTCTTCTTTTCCTTTCTTAAAAAAAAAACAAAACAAACACAGCTCTTAATATCTTTGTCCATCATACTCTCTGCTAGTGAACATTCAGTAAGAATTTTGAGTATTTCTGCTCAGAAATTTGCACTTTGGCACACGTCTACACACTTGATGTTAGTTAGGTCATGACAATACTGAATCTTTTTTTCAAGTTTACTTCAGTTTCTTGTTGATTTAGTCAGTCAGTGTTTCCCAGTAGGACATTATTAGGCAAGAGTGAGACTACACATACACACACACACACGCGCATATATATATATATATATATATATATATATATATATATATATATATATATATATGATTATATTTTTGTTTTTTTATCTATCTATCTCATATATATATATATATATATATATATATATATATATATATATATATATATATATATAGATAGATATAGATAGATATCTCCACATAAATAATTCCTTTTTTAATTTTTTTAATTTAATTATTATTTTTTTTAACAGAGCATGCACTTGTTTTCAGTGAACCTGTATCATTGCCCTGAGTAGAAAATGTGAGGGATCAAAATTACCAAAGGTGAAAATCATATTTTGACGACCTTTAGTTAAAAAAAAAAAAATCTAAAATTAGAGTCCACCTATTTGCTCTCCATTATTTGAAAATAGTTCAGTTTATACCTCATGTGCACAATCAGATTTAGTTTCCTTCGCTTATCATTTTTAGGCCTTTATTATTTTTTTTTATATATATATATAATATTATTTTTTTAGTGTTATGTACATGTAATGCTGCAATAGCTTTTGCTGCTAAATCCATGGTATATAGATGTATACCATAGTACTTTATTCAGGCTGGGGAGTGGATGAGAATCGGTTAGGGCACCTGGTTGGGAGGTGAACAGGTCGGCACGAGAGCGAGCGCCGGCCTCGGTGCGGTCAGCATTCGCCCCTGAACTGCATGTTTATCCAAATCAGGTCGCTGCATGCAATAGAATTTTCGAGTCTATTATTCATCTTGGCCCATTTTGCACATGGGTAGACGAGGACACAGAGCAGGAAAGCGTGCAGGAGACGGAGCCGTCGCGAGGGGAGAGCTCATCTCACTCGATAGTCCGTTTTCTATCTCGATGATCATATCACGTCAAAAGCTAAACGCATGAACAGACGACTAAACTGCAATTCTGATTTATAAGGCCTAGATGTAGGATAAGCCTTCAAACAAACTCTTGACTAGTAGGTGAAGAACATTTTTTTTCTTTTTCAGTGATTGTTATAATTGTGCAATTTTTTATACAGTATGTAGTTAGGTTTGAGTATATGCCTAGAACTGTGATTCGCTTTAACTGTTCTTGATGTCTAACAAGTCCTGTGAAAACTTCATAACCAGTGTATACAGTAGACACACACACACACACACAGTCTTCCCTGTCCCTCTCTTCTGTATACACTGAGACACACACACACTTTCGATAGTTCTCACTCACACAGGATGTGTAAAAACCACCCCCTTCCCTAAAAAACTCCCAACACCATTCACTAGAACTAATACCACCTCAGGCTTCGTCGCTTCTGCCTGACTAGTGAAGTGATTAGTAGACAAAAAGAAAATACTGCAGTGATGCGTGCGTGTGTGTGTGTGTGTGTTTTCCCTCAAAGACCCGCATAAAGAGTTCAGACAGTGTGACTGCAGCACATTGGATTAACATCACCAGAACATTGTGTGCTCGCTGCGTTTATATATCTATATATCTCTATATACACAGACTTTCCTGCAAAGCTTGAAGAATAGAACCAACCTGCTAATAACGATGGTGGATATTTTTTTAAAGACTACGATATGGGCTTGAGAGAGGACGAGTGGGAGTTTAGGAGAACACAAGTATTGGCTGCTGATGTGACGCGTTTAAGAGCGAGGCGGGGTTTCGATGAGCCCGCGACAGGCCCGAGATCGGTGTTTCATGGAGCGAATCGTAAATCGTCCCATTTTACCGTAGTGATGTTCGTCACGCCGGAAAAGGCCGCAGCGACCGTGGCTCGGGTTTTTAAATCCTAAACCGTCATCTTTAGGATGGAACACTTTGTTCGCTTTTGGAGAAAAAAAAAAAAATTATGTAAAACAAGAGCTACTTTTTTTACTGATGGGGAAAAAAACAAAAACAGAAAACTAATCATGAATAGCAATGAGGATCCTTATGGACGTGAATTCTGGGGGGGTTTGTGATATTTCCTTCCCAACCCAGAAGGATTTTCTAGATCTGTTCCTTTTCTGTAATAGACATTTGTTATGCACTACTCTTTGTATCTTAGATGGTTAGCTATCAGTCAGCTATTTTTTTTGTTGAGCGAGCGAAAGAGCGAGCGAGCGAGCGAGCGAGAGAAATAGAAAACGTGTGCTTTCTGACTGACGTGATCTTTTGCAATACCTCAATTTTGAACTATAATAGGAGAGAAATCAATATTTTCTAAGTAAGTTTATTCAAATACAAAATATATATTAATTTAAAATTTGCAAGAAAAATGATTTAACAGATGGTTAATTTTATTTTTTTGTCATGTTTATTTGCTTTTATGTTTAATTTTATTTTTTGGAAAAAAAAATATAAAAAAAAAAGCTATTAAAAAAAAAAAAAAAAAGAAAGAAAGAAATAAAAACGCAACTGAAGGAGCTAGAGCTTTATAACTTTAATAGAGTAAGAGTCAGCCGAAGTAGAGAGACGACCTTAACACGGCGTAAACGGAGAGAGCGCTTCGCCCACCCACACGCCTCAGTGTTAATAAAAAATAAAAACAAAACAAAAAAAAATCAAGAGTTCATACAAAATCCTACTCCAGAGAAAAAAAAAGAAAAAGAAAAGTCGACATCCATTAGGTGCTTAAAAAGTTAACTGACGAAACTTCCCTTGGTTTTTGTATGTTTATAATCAGTCATTTACTGACCAGTGAAACTAAAAAAAAAATTTTTGTTTGTGATTTTTTTTTTTTTTTTGTTTTAAAAACAAAAAGCTTTTTTTTTATGTTTCTTAAAGTGTAGCTTGTTTGTTTTTTGTAAAAGCGAATTGCCCTACTTTGTTAACCTGACCTAATTTAAGCTAAACTGATCTCCGAGGGTTCTTGATTAAATGGAGAAAAAGGAAAGATTGTTCTTTATTTTTTAAAAAAAAAGGAAAACAACAACAACAACAAAAAACCACACACACACACACACACACACACACACTGATCCAAACAGTTTCAGTAACTTGATTGAAAGCCCCCCCAAGGTGCATCAGCAGCATGGTGGCCTTCTATTCACCTAAGACTTGAATTAGTCCCATTTTTATTTTTTTTATTTTATTTTTTAAGGCTATAACCTCGATTCTTTGTTGTAAATGTGCAATACTGTTTGTACTGTTTGTAAAAAAAAAAAAAAAAAAAAAAAAAAAAAAAATTGAAAAGAAAAAGAGGCATAAAATCTTTATTGCAGATTTATTTTCATTGCAAAGCATTGTGATTCACTAAAATCATTTTCTACTGTGTATTTACCTACTCTACATGCTAGTACCTTCCAGTGGTAATGTAGCCTTTATACTGAGGAGTAAAAAAAGAAAAAAAAAAAAGAAAAGATTTTTTCATTATTTTTAGAGATTTTTTGCAAGAAAAAAAGAAAGGAATTAAAACATTTACATATTTTTTTTTTTTCTTTTTATTATTATTTCATATTTCTTTACAGACTTATTTCTCAACCATTAATATTGGCTATTTCTGGGGGAGACTTTCATATCTGGTCAATGTCGTTAATATTATTTTGTATTTTTACTTGGAATAAATTAATTTTATGATGCTAATTCTTTAAAAAAAATATATATATATATTTTCTTTTTGTTCGTTTTATTTGATGAAGCTGAGAACCTTTGTAACGTTACTAGTGTCTAGATTTTTGAGATGCAAAGCTTTGTGTTAACTCGCTGATGTTGCTTACATTAGTGTGACGGTGATCTCAAGTATGGGTGGGGTGGGGGGAATTCTTCACTAGGAATTGATGCTTGGAATGGAAAATGATTGGTAATTGTATCAACTTAAATGGGCAAATAAAACGAACTGGCAGAAATGGCAGCGGATGTGAGCTGAATGTTGTGGTACAGTGGGAGTGGGATTTAGCCACTGCTACTCGAATCGCTGCCACTGAAAAGCCCACGACGTGCTGAACTTTAAGCAACATGGCTGCGACCGGAGAGAATCACAACACCTTTTCTGAGAGCATTCACATACTCTTCCCAGTTGTAGACTGGTGTATATAGAGGGCGGTGGTTTAAGGGTCTGTCCGATGCCTGGGCCAGATGCAGATTTTCACTCACTCCATCGGCTACCAAGGTGACCGCTTGCTTCCTCTGAGCCAGTGCGGTGTAACACTCAGAAGAGCCTTACATCTGCTCTCTTCCACATACACGAGCTCACAACTGGCTAGTGTCACTGTAATTGACAGGGGAAAGGGCACAGCTCTCTTGCCGCTCAGGCGCAGATTCCTAATTGGGATTTGTCGCTTTTGTTCTCATGACAACAGAGCAAAGTACTTCTTCTTTGGGCCAAGATAATATATAATAAGATAAAGATGAATAATAATAATGATGATCCGACTCCTTCTGACCAGAGATTAATGATAAATATGAACCGTGCATCATGTAAAGCTCACCACACCGTCGTGTAGGGCAAGACGACAACCCTGACATGATGCAGGAAAGAGCCACCGTGTCAACAACCGAGTCAGATTTATTTATTCTGAAAATTCATCAATACCGTGAGAATAATCCTGAAATTAAAAAGTGTTTATTTTTTGGTAAAATCTAGCATGGGGTTTGATGAATCATGATCCAGATTGGTGCAGTCTGTCACATCTGGCACCTTTCACGTTTTTTAACAGCAAGAGTGAAGAAATCATGTAGTGTGACCCAGGCATTAGTGACGGTTGAGCGAGCCTCTTAATGCTCTTAAGACTTAAGCCATCAGTGTGCTTTATGCGACCCTGACGCTAGTTAGCAACATATTTATTTTCATTCTCATATAAATACCATTGGTCATCTATTTAGAGGTCAGTGCTCCAGCTCTGGTGTTGTGGTCATCTCTTCCACGTCAAGGTCAAAAACAAGAATGAATGTCCTCTCTAGCTTGCCTTTTTCTACCCATTTGTTTCGGTCTGTTACTAATCCCAGGCTTGCATACTAACCTCCTAGTGTCGTCCTCCTGGAACGTTTATTTTGCTCTCACAGCGCCTGTTGATCGTTTCATCGTCAGCTCACTGCACTCATTCGGTACCCCTTGTTCGAAAAGGGCCTTCAGATATAATAATGTCACTAAACAGCTGCTGAGGAACGAAGGAGAAGAGCAAGCGAAGCCGTGTCCTGGTGACTGTTTCACACTCTGTTCTCTGTAGCTGTCGAAATATATTTCCTGTACTAGATTTTGGGTAGTTCTTTATTCACCTGTGCTTCATGCTCATTCTTCATGGGTGGATCTGCAGCCCACTCAGTCATGTTGTGGAAAAACAAACAAACAAACAGATATAACTATATACATGAAGGATTGGTTTCTTTTTCTAAGTTGTGTTTTTTAATTTGAACTAACGACAGGTTCTATCATGACAAGATTTTGAGATAGTTGACTTGGACCTGTGCTTGTCTAATGTTGTAGTTAAACTGTGATTAAAAAAAAAAAACACAAAACATGGAGGGCAACGCTGCTATTGCTTACAACTTGCTTCAAGTTTGTAGTTCCCACCTTCATTATTTCCCCCTTTTCTGTACTAATAAGCAGATCTTATTAAACATAGTTGTATGATGCTGTGACGTGTGGTCGTCTTTTGCATGGCCTCAGCGTTTTCCTGTATCTCTGTTGCATGAACATACCTTCTACACCACACCTAAGAAACATATGCATCTTGTAAATCTTTACAATATTTATGTCGGTGCTTGTGTATTTAGTGGAGCAGGCTGGACCACCCACTAACCACTACTTAACCTCTTCAGTGCTCACCGTGCATTTACAAACGGTTTAACGTAAATGTCTGGCTTTCCTTCACTGTTAAAAGTCTCCCAGGCATTAAGAATCCTCAGACAAGACATACTTAACCCTTATCATGGCATCAACAACTGGACCAAAAAAGAGAAAAGGTTTCTTTCCTAAGCTGGATATGGTATGTGGAGCATTAAATGTGTCTCAAGGGATAAATCTCTCAGTATTTGCAGGATGAGCAGCCAGGAGCGGAGAAGGCACCACTAAAAGATGATCTAAGCACAGATTGAGCCCTCCCTCCCACACAGCACTTATTTACAAATGAACTACAGCTCTGCTTAAAAATGCACTATTATATACACCAACCAGCCATAACATTAACCACTCACAGGTGAGTTGGCAGTGGTGCCCCTCAAAAGAGTGGGATAAATTACGCAGCATGATGAAAAGAAAAATACACAAGCGTCAGAGCATCTCCAATACAGCAGTGTTTCTGGTACGGAGTGGTTAGTACCTACCAACAGTCATCCAAGGAAGGATAACCAGTCACATGGACAAAGGCTCACTGCTGCTTGTGGGGATTGAAGGCTAGTTCATGTGGTCTAATCACAGAGCTTTTGTGCATGTTCTTCTGACACGTACCACCTACCAAAATATTGGTGCAGACTACATACACCCCCCTTCATAGCATCATAGCAACAGTAGAAGCCTCTTTCAGCAGGACAATGCTCCCTGCTCCACTGCAAGAAATATTGGAATGGTTTGAGGAACGAGACATTCTCAAGATCAATAGGATGAGCAACAGGATCCAAAATTTCTTAAACATGAGTGAATGCATCATTGGGAGGCTAACAAATACTCAGAATTAGTGACCACCTCATCATTGTTTCTTATAGACAACATGGCTGATATTAAATCTGATCCAAAAGCCGAGCTTAAAATACACTTCCAACTGTAGAAAGAATCACCATCATGGCTTATTCTAATAATAAATTATTACTCACTAGGAACTAAATGTCCAAAGTGTGGATTTTCAGTATGATATAAATGACCCAAATGCAGTTTAAAGGAACACCTTGCCTTTAAGGCATGCAGCCATCATCATGCCTGTGTTCTGATGTATCAGTAAAAGTTAATGTGGGGATGTTATTACTGCATCAGTTACAAGAAACACTCTCCGTTCTGATATCAGGATTATACCAAAAACCAGGAAAAAAATAAATAAACACAAAATGGTCAATCCACACAAGCATATTCTACACATACTGTGGTGATAACTACTGAACAAAAAGGAAGAACAGTCCAGGCATCAAAGAAAGCTCATTAGAATTTATTAAAATTCTACTGGCTTAATCAAAGAAGGCAAATTACAGAAGTATTTACAAGTCCTTTTTTCACTTTTCCTTTTTAAAACTATCCAACAAGGTTCCGTGAGCATCCTATATCTGCCAGGTAAACAGTACCATGGATTGGAGTCAGCACCGTGCCCTTGCACATGCCAGATATTTCACATTTTCTCTGAGTGCGAGAGTGTCATGGAAGGCTGAGGGTCATGTTCTGATCTGCGCTACAGAGGTGGATGAGGGACTGATAGGCTTCTGAGAAAGACTACCACCCTCTAGTGGAAAGGAAGATTAGCATTTTTCATTCCAGTTAAATTTTTCTTCTGTCTAAGTGTCTATAGTGTCCCCTGGTGTTCTAGATACAAGGCTCCAGAAGCCTTTTTTGGTCAAGATGGCTGTCCAGTCTACAAAAATAAACAATATATATACAAAATCCTATGTTTTGTATATTGGCTTATATGCCTATTAAGATCCAATACTGATAGGTGATTTGACTTTTGAGGTAAGCTTTAAGACTGTGTAAGTGCAGGAGGACTAGTCGACGATACTGTTTCTGATCAACAATACAAGGGAGATCCCACAGCATGTGAGAGAATAAAAAGCAGTGGACCAAGTCTGGGAGAAAGAGTTAATCCCAGTGCGTTCCTCCTCAGCTTGGCAGTGTGGGGTAGGAGAGAGTGTGCGTGTGGAGTGTGAGAGTTCTTTAACAGCAAAGTGAAATCCAGGCTGACATGATCGTACAAATATTTTCTAAGGAACCACGGCCAAATGTTTTATCCAGACGTTGTTTCACTCTTTTGGGGGGTCAGGATGACCCACATTATTGTCTGTAACAAATAAAAAGTGGTCAATGGTAAGAGAACGTTTGGTGGAGGCTGGGTGAACAGGGTGTGCCGGGTTAGTGCAGTGAGAGCATGAAGTTATCCAGGTCATACTCGGCTTCGTACTGCTGCTGGTCCCACAACTCCCCCAGGCCATCCAGTACAGACTTCATACTGGCTTTCCCTGAGGAAGAGGATGCTGCTTCGCTCTTCTCAGCTTTATCATCCTAAAAACAGAAGTTACACATTAGACAGAACACACATTTACATAAAAATGTAAAGTAAAGCTTACTGCCAACCACACTGTGACTGCATGTGCATGGGTCAGTGTTAAAGAATGCATGGCATGTGCCTGTTTCTATTAAAAGGTCTTCAAATCCATCAACTGAATTTAATCTTGTAAGAGAGTACATTTTTAGGGGATTACAGCAGTAAGCACAGAAAATTCTAGGAAGGTAAAAATTAGATTTATTGACACTCAAACAAATCAAATGTGGGTTTTTTGCACATTTTAAATTTGTATGTATGCATTACCAAAGCACTACTTGGCGCACACACACAGCCTTTGACATCGAGTCCCAAAGAATACATGCCCTGTTTGTGAAGTTATCCATTTGCATGTACATACGGGAAGGCGTATAAAACCTAACACTATTGTGTATAGACGTGAGCACCAGTGTTAAATGGTCTCTCCCTCTCCCACAGAGGCAGTGCCTCACAAAGTCCCACTGTATGAAGCATGAGAGGGCTCATTTGTGCCCACACTGACATGAGTAGAACAACTTTGAATAAAAAAAAAAAAAGTTACCCATAATAAATTAATCACATGTAGCTATGTGAAAGAATTTCCCCTAGATGTCTTCAAATGACCATCTATCATCCTGTAATACTTAAAACAAAACAAACCACTTGTCTGTGTTGTGTTCTCTTGCTATATTGCCTCCAACAGGTTTCTTAGTCTGTGCGCTAATGAACCAGAATTATGATGCATTCAGAGGCAGATACTTCTGTATGTTGTGTAAGATAAGGATGTCTGCTAAATGCAATAAATATATCATATAAAAAAAAAATATAATATTGTATATTGTACAGCTATGATGCATGGGAGTTGTTCCAACACAATGACAAGAGGCACACTTACCTTGTCCAGGGTAAAAAGGTTCAACAGCTGGTCTGTGCCCATACTTTGGAGGCTGGCGTTCTCCTGGCTGATAACAGTGTTCGCTATGCTCATCTTAAACTTTTGCAGACCCATGATCTTCTCCTCCAATGTGCCACGAGTGATCAGTCGATACACATTCACCACACGTTTCTGAAACCCAGACAAGCTCAGGCTTTATTTTTTTTCTGCCCAAAAAGCAATGCAACTTTTGTAAATAACTGTACCAGAGACAAACTTGCCTGTCCTATTCGGTGAGCACGGTCCATAGCCTGTAGGTCTCTCATTGGGTTCCAGTCGTGTTCAACGAACACCACGGTATCGGCTCCTGTGAGGTTCAAGCCGAGACCACCCACATGGGTTGTCAACAGCAGCACATCTATCGATGGATCATTGTTGAACCTGCAGGTCAAAAAGTTAAACTCAAAATGTGAGACAGATTCATAGTTTACAACAATGATATTCATGTATTAATTCAACATTTGAATCCTTTAAGAGCTCCTGGAAACATCTACTGAAAAGATGAATTACCTTTATTTACAAAACAGGGTATAAATGTAAGTGAATGCCAACCTTTTCTACCATACATTTTCTAATTACGTATGAAAAATGATTTCTTTCAACATTCATTTATAACAGGCATTTTTGAGAATCCATATTTCTGCGACTAAATCACAGATGGAATTTTATTGGGCATACAATGGACTGTGGGTTTAACAATGCTGTTAGGTTACGCCCCCTGTAGTGAGAACATATTGAATAGGAGACCATCTGGGATTCTGCCTCTGTGACGGGGTTAAATAGACCATTTCTGCATAAAGACGAGATAAACATGATCAATTTACATGGATTCTTGCTAGCCTAGGAAATGTTAAATCAAGCCAAATTCTCCTGGACTGGAAAGACCCGTACTGTGAGTGCACATGTACGAGTTTATATTCCTGTCTATTATCACCTGGAGACAATGGAATGGCGCAGGCCTGCAGGCACACTGCCGTCTAGACGCAGATAAGTAACTGTTGGCAGCTGAGGCTTCAGCAGGTCATGCTCCACCATGTCCAACATACTCTTCAGCTGGCAGAAGATTAGCACACGATGCTGAGCCACCACAGCCTCTGTACTGACGTCTGAGGAGCCGGATGAGCCCAAACCACAGTCCAACAGCAACTACGTGAAATAGCATATTAAAATTTTTTTTTTTAAAAATCATTGCAAATACTACAATTCTAAAGTTAGTGATGAGTGAAAAATTCTTTTTCAGACTATTCCACTGATTTTAGAGACCATTACATAAAATGAATCAAAAGCTTTTCTTTTTTTTTAAGATCTCCATGCATCTACCTGTTTAAGTGCAGAGAGTTTTGGCGCATGCTGGATGTCCCGAAGGCTTGAATTCTGGGAGGCGAGCTGCTCGCTAATGCGCTTGTGCTCAGGATGCTGAGGTGTCAGAACCAGCGCTGGGTGGTTACACAGTTTCCTCAGGTACTGTAGTGCCTATACAACATACACAGTGTTAATACTAAAGCAGAGACCCAGTAATGCAAATGTAATATTTACATTACAATTCAGTCAAAAGTGGTCATATCAGTAGCTATTTTGTTAGTTCTATAATATAATGTATAATATATAATATAATATAATATAATATAATGTACAGGCTAATGAAATGAATTATTGATTTCATGGATCAGTGTATTCATTAATCAGTCGCCCAAATGCTCTATACATTTAGCTGGAATGTTTTATACATTACATATAGTCTGAAAGAGCTAAACAACATTTTGTCATGAGGTGACCTTCATTGATGTCTCACCTGGAACACATGTCCAGTGGCCTTCAGCTTGGGTTTGTCCTCATCCTCTTGAGCTGCCGTGGAGAGTACATCGTCCACATTCACCTTTGCCCGAGATTTGGCAAAATCCTCATACAACTGAACCTGTTTGCACATGGACGATATTATTAATGCTTTTTTAAATCCCGGCACTTAGCAACACATGAATGAGGGAGTACATGAATATATACACTGTACATGCACATGTAAGTGACCGTACCTGCAGAGGACTCAGGTTGCAGTAGTAGTCTTGTATAATCTTCGGTGGCAAATCTTGGAGTACATCCTCCTTCATCCTCCTCAGCAGAAAAGGTAGCACCTGCCGATGCAGAGCCTCCATAGCCAAAACCCCTAAGAGACACTCTTAGTTATAATACACTACTAATCTGTAAAACACTTTCACACTCAGCTGTATTGGAACTTGGCTCAAGTTAAGCCTTTAAAATGTAATATTTATTTAATTAAAAAAATATATTGATTTATTGATAGTGTTACAACAAAATAAAAGACAAATGCATACAGATGAGAGCACAAAAAAAAAAATCAACATTTGAAATTGCTCAGTCAGTTCATTATTTGTTTGTGCGAGAAACAAATCGATCCTGTGTACTGGGGACTCGATCGTTCAAGAAAAGTGTGAAAACGTCCTAAAAGACCACCACATTACTCAGCTAAAAACCAAAGATATCAACCATCACCTGAACACAGCCCAAGTCTATAGATTAGTAATCCTATATAAAAGAAGGTGCATAACACACCATTAAAAATAAGAAAATATGTAGAGCCCTACCTGCTTCCTGTTCCCGGGAGGAGCTCTTGGCGTCTCGACTAGCAAGGATGGGCTTCCCATACCGGGCGGCAAACTGGCGCTCTGTACCCAGAAAGCCTGGCATCAGGAAGTCAAAGAGAGACCACAGCTCCAAGACATTATTCTACAAAGGAGACAGGAAGAGGGAAGCATTAAAATTATTTTCTTATATTTTCAAAACTCGTACAGGAACCCTTCTTTAGAATCCATAGAAGCAACAGAAAAACAGATCATTAATAACCCATTGTTTTCATCCTCTATAACAAAAAAAATAATTTAATTCTGGTGCCACAAATTTACAACACACTCAGAACATTAGAACACTTGGCACATAAAAATATATAATAATAATAATAATAATAATAATAATAATAATAATAATAATAATAATAAATGCATTTAGAAAACCTGAAACTGGCATATAATTACCATTACTTTCTAAGGCTAGGTTAAAAAGTAAATAAAAAAAAAATGAAATTCCATGTCCTTGGTGAAATATATTTAAAGCTTCTAAAAAACCTGAGGGAAATTCCACCTTTATTGGTGTTTGTCACTAAACAATTTTCAACATGATCATGAATAAGTATTTAAACTGCCACTGATATTACTTATACCCCACCATATAAATATATAAATATTTGAGGGTGTTCTTTAAATTAAGTTCAGGTGCTTGTTCCCATGCACACATTTATTTTCAAAATGACTCAAAAGTGATAAATATGCCCCTGGCAGCAACGATTTTGGATATGGTCAGTCTTTATATTGTCTGTATAAACTTGTATGGAAATGTAGGTAAAGCATCTCTAAATGTGAAAAGTAAAGAACCAGGGGAAACAATCATATTTCCATGTAAAGTTTTGCACAGAAAGTGGAGTTTAGGAGTTATAAACTCACCTGAATGGGAGTTCCTGAGAGGATAACTCTGTAGTTGGCAGACAGCTGCTTGATAGCTTTCGATAGTTTGGTCTTCCCATTTTTAATAACGTGACCCTCATCGAGGATACAGTAATTAAATTTGATATTCCTATTAAAAGTGAGAAAAGTCACTGGTTAAAAAGCAGGAAATTCGATTATATGAAATGCTTACAGCAAGCACAGACATTTACCTAAAAAAGTCAATGTCGTTCCTCACTACATCATATGACGCTACCACAAGGTTGTGCTTTTTCACTTGGTGCTGTAATCTGGAACAGAAACCATGAAAGAAAATGAACAATCCTCTTTTGTAAGAAAAGCTTATCAATGACCAAATCAGTCCTGTTGGAACTGCAGTGGCCGATAATGAACCATACCGTGCTCTCTCTGTAGGGGGACCTGTATAGTGCAGAGGGTTCAAGTACTCCTTACTGCAGAATTTGCCCACCTCATCCACCCAGTGTCCTGTAAGAGTAGGAGGGCATACAACTATAGAGGGCAAAGGACAACAGTCTGCAGCCTTGGTCCTGGCATACTCTTGTGCCCTGCACAAAAATGCAAACACACATTTGAGGAAAAAAATAAAATAAAAAAATAAAAAATCATGACAGCTTAAGAAGAGAGATTAAAAAAACAAAAGGAAAATAAATAAATTTATAATCAAACAATCTGAAACATTAATGTCTGGCCTTTTCTACATTTATCTGCTTAGGAACACAATTTTCCCTCTCTAATTTGTATTATATAAAAGGACATACTTAATCCATAACGGTTAATGGCTTGTACTGAATGAAAAGCAGTGATGAGTACCTGAGGTAGTGGTCTCCAGCAAGGATGCAGATGGACTGAAGGGTTTTACCCAAACCCATGTCATCACATAGGATTCCATGGAGTTTGTACTTATTCAAAAAGGACAACCAGTTCACTCCATCCTAAAACAGACAAAACAGTCATCTTTTTTTAAACAGCACAAGCAAACAAGACAACATATAACTTTATTTTACCCTACATTTTTCAGCCTCATTCAAATATAATTTCAGAATAGATTTGCTAAACTACTGACATGTAAGGAGCCTCACAGTCATCAGCAGTTTTAGCTGATAAAAGTATGTTCTATTCCTAAGCCACTTTTGGTTACATTTACTCTCTCTCTCCCCATAAGTGTGTTGCGTGTGTGTGTGTGTGTCAAGTCATTTGAGTGTTCAGAACATGTGGCTTAAAAGCAAACCTAAAAATCTAATTTCAGACAAATTTTATATATTTTTTTAAGGACCCACAGACACCTAGCAATATAATATACTGTTCATATAAAATACAATTTGCCAAGTAATTATGCATATTCCTGTTACTACTGAGAAAGCATGAACTTCAGTTACATGCCTACTAACAACCATCACAAAACTGCAAATGGGATAAAAGTTTCCCTCCTGAACCTGCTTCTCACTCAACAGCACAGAGTCAAAAGGAAAACTGAAGACATTGAGTACCCTGTTCTACAAACACTACATCTATTTTACCTTGAAAATGCATCATTACAATTTAGAAAGGAAAAGAACAAAGCCATCGAATTCCACAGGCAGATTGTTCACTCTGGATTTGGTTTCAGTCCAGTGGACAAATGAAAAAATTGAGACAGCCACTCCATTTTCCAGCTTACAATGTGTTTGGTATAAATGTAATTTGTCATCAGCACACACCCTCTGGCACGATTTAATTTAAAGGCAAAATCCATTTGTGATATTGACAGTGAGGATGGCGAGGGGATAAAGTGCTGAGTAGCCACTGGTTTAATTGAAGTGCAGAAAGAGCAGAGAGGGGCCATACTTCACCCAGCACTTAGCCAGAGTTGCATAGCAGGGGAGAGCTTTTAGTAAACTTGTTCACTATGCAAATGCATGCAGCGGAGGCAACATTATGAACCCCACACACCCCGTCTAGTCAACAAATACATGCCTAAAAAGGTCTAGTATCTGAAACATGCAGTCATGACGCATTTTATTTCAATTTCTCAGTGTTAAATATTTATGTTTAAACAAACACATATTTATCATTTAAATGGCACAACCACCTACTTGCTGATATTTCCTGAGTTCTGCCTTAATAGGGACAGGGATCTTGTAATTCTCCAGCTTCCTGCTATCTAATAGCTGTTCCAGAAAGTGACGCTCTCTGGCCTTCTGACGAATGAGATCATCGGACATGGTGGGTGGGTTGGGGATGCCAGCCTGTAAATGACAATAAGAACATATGCATACTTTTTTTGCATGGAAAGTGATCTACAATGAAAAGAATGTTTTTGCAACTACTAATAAATCTAGTCATTGCCTACATTACCCACTGGTCACTTGATCAGTGCAGCATTTTAGTACAAAATATAGACCCAGAATATTTTCCATTAGTAATATTAATTGTGTTTCTCTAGCTTGAACAGGCTTTGGGTTCTTTTGCATATACAACATTGTACTCATGTGTGTCAATTTTGTTCTGATTCAGACTTGGCAAACAGATGACTATGTATAACAGCACCATTAGACTACTAAACAGTGATGATGATGATGATGATGATGGAGTGTGCTGTGTTGCTTTACAAAACTGACATACCCTGAGATGGGTAAATGGAATAAAGAGTACAAACCTCCAAAGGCAGCAGGCGTATGAGAGTGGCGAAACACTGAGTGGCCATGAAGCGCACGCTGTCACTAGGATCACTCATGCGGCCCAGAACAGGCACCACCAGCAGCACAATGTAGGGTACAATGTCCACATCCAGCTGCTCCATCACGCCTGAGAGCTACAGTGAAGGACTAATACCACTTACATGATTTTATTAGGAAACGCGACGACTACTCGCTGCTTCCATCTTACATAGAGTGCAAAGAGTTTTGTCTGTAAATAATTTGTATAGTACTTTAAAATCATATGAAATATCCTAATTAGTATTACACATGCACAAATACATTCCAAAAGCAGTTTTGTGTGGGGGATACAGGCCATTGCCTCAATGGCTCCCTCCTGTTTGGTGCTGTCATCTATTGCCCCTAACCATGGCAGCACCTGCTCCAAGAAGCAGCTCATGGTGTCCATAGTGGCAATCTTACTGAACACTCCAACACAGCGAGCAGCCATGTGACGCACAGCTGTGTATGGGTGCTGGAGACACGCACACAGCAGGGGCAGCTGATCCAACAGCTAGGGGGGGAAGGGGAAAAAAAAAAGAGCAAGACACTAACAGTTCAACCAAGACAAATAAACCAAGAGTTAGTGTAGAGAATTGTTTTATTTAACCTTGTGTAAACAGGTTTGTGAGCATAAAAGTGCATATTTGCCTACCAGAGATATGAGCTCTTGAGCCATGGCTCCTGTAGTCACCTCCAACACCTGTAAAGAGTTGACCAGCTCCTGAGCTACCAAGTCACCTTTCTCCAAGAGCTGCCTGGAATCTACAATACAGTATATTTGAAGAATATTTAGTAAATGTTTGAGCTGGTTAGGATAGGCTACATCATAGCTACGCTATGTTAACATATACATATCACACACTATTACTTTAAAGGGTGCTTACCACAACCCAGCGTGTCTACCAGAGCTTTCAGTGGCCCAATCATAGACTCCCAAAGACAGGGCAAAGAATTGATGAGGCCAGACCCAAAGTGCCTAGCAACAGTCATCAGTGAGAACTCTGCACCTCTCCTCTGGATGAGGACCGGCTTCTTACTCTGAGACAGCAACCAAGATTCTTATTAAAACCATGTGATCTACAAATTAACAAGCATGAATTGGCAGTTTGGCATAATAATTAGAGCATAAGTGTTAAAAATCCCTGACCTCATCAGTTTCTGTGGAAATGGAGCTGCCTGGGGGAAGGTCATTGGGTGAGGTTTTTGGCAGTTTGGGGGCAGGTCCTCTCTTGCTGGTGATGGCAAAAGCTGCTCTCTGATGTCGGTAAAGGGTGATGATGCCTTTTGTTTTATTTACCATGTGGTGCATGCCGTCCTTCTCAGACACATTGGCTACAGGAGAGCACAACAAGAAATAGCATTTAAATTACCATCTTAATATATCTGGACAGATTTTGTATGCAACTCTTAAGGTCGTGTCTTTTAAAGTGGGGCCTGTAAAGCATAACCATGAAGTGAATAATTTTAAAATTGAGTTATGTTGGTAGAAATCACAATTCAATCAAATTTATTATATTTAGGGGACCAAACTCAGTGTTGGAGGTACTAAAGATACATGAAAACAGACACACACAATATTTCAGTGTTCTCACCTTTGCAGCCATCTTGTGTTGGAAGTGAGAGTGGTGGAACAGGGCACTCTGCATTGGGCGTAAGCATAGGGTCCACACACACTGAGCTGCACAAGTTTTTAATGATCTTTGAATTGGGACAGGGTGTGCGGCTTGTGCAAAGCTGGAGCAGGCGAGCTATGCTGGAGGCGGCATATCCCTGGACCAGTGTGTTCTCCTCCTTCTTAATTGCCTCCATAAGGGGGCGCACCAGTGGGTTGAGCTTCTCTGGCAGTGCTGCCAGGCCTACTACAGCACAGGCTGCAAAAGTATGTACACGCAGATGCATCTGCTGCCACTCAGCACTGGTCTCAGACACAGTAGAACATGCTTGCTGCCGCTTACTGTCCAAGGACTGCAGCTGCCGAGACTTCAGGTTCAAAGATGCTGTGGCCTCAGCAAAGATGCTGGTCACCTGATGAAAAGAAAAAGATAAAATGGGTCACAAAACAAAACAAAAAACAAAAAAAAAAAAGGGTTATATGCATGAGAATTGTTTTTAAATTCATTTCTAAATTATTTAATTAGTTAATTCCTATAATTTTTTATATTTTTAATTAATTTCTATTCCTGGATCAAAACAAACATTAATCTAAAGAGAGAAGAACCATGACAGCACAGGGTTTCCATTGCTAGGCATGCAATGATGGTTGGTAAGATTTCAGTTAAATGAACTAAAGGCCCCAGCACTTCAGTCTGTAACTAAGGCACATTAACAATGCAGCAGTAATGAGAATTTATATATTTACAAAGTATAAACTGCCTGTTATTTCATACCCACATTCAATTGATACAAGATATTGGTAGCAGTACACCCAAGACAGTATTGGTTTTAGCGACAGTTATGACACTGGCAAGTATTCAGCAAACACTGATGAATTAAAATATACCTGCTCCAATTAAACTTGAATCTTGACAGCAATTAAAGTTTTGCTGAGCTCATGAAGAGCTACATGAGATTGGCATGAATGATAAAGCATGGCACATGGGCAGTAAGTAAAATTATATCAAGTTGGAACATTACCATAAGCAATAAACTATACTATATCAATACAACTCCTATTCCCTGCTGCATGCAATTCAAATATTCATTTTTTTTTTTTACTACCAAAGCCCATCATGTAGGCATCATCATAAGATCAATCAACTTTAGTTAATTGCAAAAGGGACTGACAGTACTCTGCACTAACCAGCTCATTGGCCTGATCAATTGTGAAGACACTGCAGTTGATTTTCTCCCTCACGTCGATATGAGCATCAGCAAGGAGAGCTATGAGCTGCTTGCATTCATTCTGCATGCGTGTAAAGGGGATGGCAATTTCGTCATAATACAAATGTTCAGACAGGATGGCCAACAGACGAGGCTGGACTACACTGCTCACCACCTCGCACTCCTACAGAGAAATGGAAAAAGGGTTCAAACAAAAATAACACCCAAGGCAATCTTGTCACTTCTGCATACTCTTTATATGCTTAAAAGATGAGTGAATTGTGATGGAAGCTAAATACTAGTTTTCATTTGACAACCTTCAAATGAAAACAGCTAATAATTCTTCATATCTTTTGCAAGCATTTTCAAAATCAACCACTGTTGCCTGGAAACTGTAAATAACACTTATAAAACATGTGGTCTTGGCAGTTTTTTAATTTCATTTACGCAAATTAAATTTTGGCAATAAAACTGAAAGCTTTAAGACTTTAAAATATTGAAGACAAGCATCTCTACAATAAAATTACATCTTACCCAGTCAGTTTTTTTGAATGTCCAAAATTGTAGACAAAGCAATACATTAAAATCATTACCAGTCAAGGAGAGATGAGGTCACATGCTCCTGCTTACCTTCTGCAAGTTTGCCCACTCACACAGCACCATGGATACAGCAATGCGCTGCAGAGCTGACTTAGAGTTGAGGTGGAAGAGAAGAAGCTGGGCCAATGACTCTGCTGGCCGAATCTCTTGAGTTGAGCTGTTTAATCGTGGGTCACAGATACAGCTGCACAGTGCCCCCAGCAATCTGAAACAACAGATCACTGCTACTAGGAAGCAAAATCTGCCATTTCTTAAATCCATTCAGAACCACGGACCGCAAAAATCATAAAATGGGGAAAAAAAGGAAAGTTAAAGCACACACTTGGCAGCCATGAGCCGGGCGCGAGTCACTACATAGTCTCTTGAGGCTGGGTCCTCAGTGATGGTGTCTGCTCCCCCAATGTACTCTTGAACGGTTTCCTTCGTCTGCTGTCCACCCTGTCGAGACTTCCCACTCGCCTTCTCCTTAAGCCACATATTAATAAACACAATCAGCTCCACTCACAGACTAGTCAACCTTTTGTCAAGCATGGCCTTAAAAGCTCACACTGATAAATACTACTAATAATGGATGATTGTATGAAAAGTATAGCTATCGATTAAAGCAGTGGTGACCAATGGACAGTTTATCATACATTTAACATGAAAAATTCTATACAAAAATCCATTAACAATGCTCTGTATGCAGGTCCTGTACAATGTCCTATTAAAAGAAACCAGGCATGTACTTTTCTACACAAATTCAATTCGAAATAATCTTACAGCACAATCCTCTCTTCCCCATCAGTCAGCATTTCCCCCACTCTTTAATACACTCAATCATCTGGCAGCAGCACAATGCAAAAAAAAAAAAAAAAAAAAAGTAAAATATGCAAATGCACGTCACATCAAACAACAGAAAGAAGGAAAAAGTGTGATTTGTGACTTTGAACATGGCATGGTTGTTGGTACCAGATGGGCTGGTATTTCAGAAACGATTCGGATCTGGGAATTTCACACAGGCACAAAAGTCTCTGGAGTTTACTCTGAGTGTGTGACGGTTCTGTGTGTCTAAACACCTTGGTTTGAGGAGCTCTGCTTACTATGGTTGTAAAGAGAGATCATCCGAATTACTATATCCTTTCTGAAAGCTCAATACAATCTAGTCATTTTCCTCTGACTAAAGCTCTTTACCAGTATCTGCATGATTTTTGCATTGTGCCGCTGCCACACGACTGGCTGATTAGATAAGGGCATGAATGCACAGGTGTTCCAACAAAAAGTTACTGTAGTTCATTTAGTTTTAAAGCTATTATACTAACTTGTTTTAGTCTTAACATTACTTTTCCATTACATATAATATCCCTAATGTTGGCAGATGCCATATGAGTTTATGGCCCCATGATAACATGTGATGCTGGTTAGGAGTTACCAAGATACAATTAGGTCAGATGAGCCTTGAACTCACCTTGGAACGAGCCTTGACCTCCAATAGCATGTTGAGGTCAATTGGAATGTGAGGTGCTTGCATCATCAAACAGAGCCAGGCACCCATCCATGGACAGCTTGCTGCTACCACATACTGCTGAGGAGCCTGCCGTAACAGCTCAGCCCACACCTTGACATGTGATTCATTAATTTAGCATATATTCAATTTTAAAAACCAATTAACAAAAACAAGTGTGGGTGCGTTTTACACACCTTCTGGATGAGATCGAGTATCTCCTGGTTACTCTCGAGAATGCATGACTGAAATATGTGCCTCAGCATGTCTTGCAGAATGGGGTTCAGCCACATGGCACAGCTCTGGAGGATGTAACCGAACTACAAATTAGTACTACAAATACCTTCACTTACATAACAGAACTGGTAAAACAAGTCAACTGTAAGAGAAAATCTGCCAGATTTTATTGTGAATTTGCTGAGATGTGAGAAACATGGTGGGTAAGTGCAGACTGCTACTACAGTAAACTTCTAAAATCTTAACACCATGTCCAAACTGCAAACTTGAATAATCTCTTAAACCAGTTCAGTCTCTTTGAAGCTATATTACACGTTCCACCGAATATCATACCTGATCAGCCTTGGATAGCAGTGTGAAAAGGGTCTCTAAAGCAGCACGACGAACAGAAGCAATGGTGTGTCTAAGAAATGGCCACACCCGAGGAACCAAAATGGTCAGTGACTGCTGCATGCTGCAGATGGTGATAAGAATTTGTTAGGTGGAACAGGGCTGGACAATTTTGAGCTCGTACCTGCTTTAACTGTTTGAGCACAATTACAAACAGAAGGACAGCAAGTCCAAACCAAGATTATATTTCTTTCAGAGTGACTAATACCTTTAATACAAGCAAATGTTACACAGATCAGTATTGCTAGGACAATGTGTCAAGGTGATGATCAGTTACATTTGCATTATAATTCCAAAAACAAGATTTGTAGGTATACCTGCACTGAAGGACCTGAGGGTATGTGAGCAGGGATGATAGTAAAGTCATGATGCTGTTTGTAGATGCCGTGAGGTCATCAAGCTCCAGCAGAGCATCCCACAGCGTGTTCACTATGAAAGGAACCTACAACATTCAAACAAAAAATGAATAACCATCTAAAATACTTTTAAAAGCATGAGAATATATTGGAGTATTATTTTTGGGTGAAGGCATTTATTCTCTGACCTTAGCAGGCTGTAGCTGCACCAGTCCATCCACCACAGGGATAAGAGCAGCAGCTGCCACTGCACGCACGTCATCATCCAGATCCTGGAGCCCTTCAGTGATGGCAGGAAGTACTCGAGGAAGCAGTTGTGAAATAAGATCCTATGGGTTCAAGGAGGACATCTTTATATTAAGTATCATTTTCATGAAAAATGTTCAAAATAACTTTTAATGACTCTCACAAAGCCACACCTTCTTACCTGTCTAACAGCAAGGGCATATTTGATGCCCAATAGTCCTCCATGCCGAACTTCCCACTGATCCTCTGTAAGCAGCTTCAATAAAACGTCCACTGTCATGGTAACACCACATTCAGTCATGTGTCTCAAGGCCACACCTAGCGTTTGTGCACAAGTCTCTCTGACTGGTGCAACAACCTAATAGAGCAGTAAAATAGACAATCAGAATCTGCAACAAAAAAAAAAAACAGGAAGGCAGAAACTCTAATAACTGTAGTGGGGAAACACTGGCACAAAACAACATAAAAATGGTGCCTTACCTCATCAGACACAAAGTCTCCGAAGCGGTCCAGAGCAAAAACACAGAGAAGCCTGATGACCAAGTCCTCCAACCAGTCTTGATGCTGCTGGGCTAACTGATGGGAAAAAAACACACCAGTTTAAAATGCAGGTACAATTCATAACAAAGACGTACTATTAATTTTTCAGATGAAGAAATACAGTAATACCCCACACATCCGCGAGGTTACGTTCCAGGACCCATCGCGAATGACTAGGTTTCACGGATGTGCGGTGGAGTCATTAAAAATGCTAATACTGTACTTTTTTAGAGTTTAAACCCTAAATATGACCTCAATCAAACTCCCAAAAGTTAGCTTAATACATTACCCTTAAAAAAGAAATAAGTGTAAAAAGAGAATACAGCATCACCTCTATAAAAACCAAGGAAAAAAATCACAGAGATCACTTGTTCACGCTTACGGAATATACGCACGTGTTGAACCGAGTACAAGGGGCGGGGAGATGAACCGCGACATCACGCATACAAAGCATCGTAGCTACCAGCCAATCAGCTAGGTAAAACTGTTAATGCTCTGTGATTGGCTACTTCCAACCCTTTCAGACAATAGCGTGTCGTAATGGCTGAACTGTACGTACGTGATATCGGCGACATTCGATATCATTAAAATAACATTTTGTAGAATTTACTTTTATATTACTAAAATACACTTCATTTTTGCATTAAAAAGCATGAAAATGTATAAATGCCCGCAAAATTGGCCGTAAAAACTTTTGCAGGATTTCGCAAGGATTTTGCAGGTCTGCGAAAAATTGGCAGAAGCAAATTAATTAGGTTCCAATGAAAACTCACGAATCGTGAGACGCGGATCTGCAAGGTATTACTGTAAAACAAACCGTGCTATTATTCTGACAATCAAAGGGTTTTTTTCCAATATAATCAGACATATGGTTGTGGAATTAGGTGTTTATCAGACACCTTTGTGCTTTCAATATCACAAGTCACATGAAGGTATTTATAAAAACCTTCATGCACTAGACATGTCACTACTATACCTGGCAACAACTCGAACCAATTTGCAACAATACAGACCTCTCAATGCTAGAGCACCATGCATGTATCTCTCTTCTGCAACACACCCAAACAAAGGAAAAAATAGGAAGAAAAGAACAAAAACAACAAAAAAAAAAAAAAAACACAGAACTGAAAGTTCTTCATCTTTACTTGTTCTGAAGTGCTGCCCACCATCTTCCCTCCTCCGGCACCATGACACTTCAACACCTCTCTCAGGCCGGTTCCTGCACCGTGCCTCACCTGTAGTTTAAAAGAGCATTTTAATAGTGTAGTTTATAATCTGCCTGTTAATTAATTACTATACTGACAAACTAGGACATAAATAATATGACCTAAAACATACATGCCATCTAACATATTAGTAATATGCAGTTAAGCAATATAGTATAAAAAAGCGTGTTAGGGATTAAGACCAAGTGTTTACAGTACCTCCCAGGATGGATTAAAAAGGTCATTACAAAGTTCTTCACAGAAACTCTCCAGGGGCCACTCCTGAGTCTTTTGAACAGAAACAAAAATAAAATAACAAATCTTTCATGATGCAAATTTTCCCTTCTGTCAACACCCCGATCCAACTAATCAGTACTTTATCTTGATCTAGATCAGATGTGCTGTGAGAAGGGAAAGCCCAAAACAAGGACATTTAACAGGCACCTTAACCATAATATTTTGGCATTGTCTACACTGCGTGTTATTACAAGTGGAATCCCAGCATGTATGCATTAATTGAATAACACTTGCACACATCTGTATGTATGTGTGTTGAGTGCAACTGTGTGCGACATGCATGTGCATCAAGTGTCTTTCTGAACTGAGTATTTTCGTTTACATACCTCCTCAAACAAACTTGAGTTGTCAGGAATGTTATCAATTAAGACTTTGTTCTCGGCAGCTGGCTGCTCGATGACTACGTTTGTGGTTTTCCGCCGTTTCTCTTCAGGTTCTCCTTCGAAGCTGTCATTGCTGACAATCAAAACACAGAGCATGGCTGCTTGATCTAATTCTTCTAAATGTAAACTGAAATCCAAAAGTAGGAGGAATGCATCAGTGTATCGAAGATGGTAGTACCTTTTTTCGTTGGGGTCTAAATCTCTAGATCTCTGCTTTGCCACCAACTTGGCCATCCTCTTAGCCTTGTTTCTCTGACGATTGCTCATGCCAGGCCGGAATTCTGAGTCTATAAACTCTGCTGCCTGCATGGGCTGTGGAGGAGACACATCCGTTTAATTACCCACCACTGAAAGCCAACAAAGCAATCTTTTTTTTTTTTTTTATAGTATAGAAAAGAGTACTGGATGGTATGATGGCTAACCTGCTATAACAATAGCAATTCTTAAAGTATTGTTTGGTATGAAATACTTAGGCAAAATAAAAAAAAATAAAAAAATAAACAGCTATGCAAATAGTAATTCAACAGAACACCATCAAAGAGCATGAAGAAAGAATTTTTTTTTAAATTGTGGTATTCATACAGGTACTTATTAATAACTTATTACGTTAAAATCACTTATTACATTTCATTAAATGTTTGGGAGAGAACGCTTAAAGATTGTCCCACACACACCAGATTGGATTGCTTGATGAACTACCAACATGCACATTTCACCATGGAGTAGGCCTTAACGTTCTGAATGTATTCAGACAAAAACTAAAATGTTTGACAATGCCAGGTTTATTGCTACTGTTAACAGGTTAGTTCCCAGTTAATGTAGCTGAGGGCAGCTGGGTAAAATGAGTCATACGTCAATGAAAAATCTGATTCTAAACCATGTACAAAAGGTGTCTGCATTAGGCATGTAAAGTGACTAGAAGTTGGTTGTGACTAAAAATTGTTTTTAAAATTAATTAATTAATTAAAAACTAGAAACTGTTTGCGCAAAATATTAGAGACAGAACTGCAATGGAGGCTAGATGGCAGGACTCAAGGCTGAGACTCAGGGGTTTATCTGGATCAGGCGATGAACAGGCGTTGTAATGTAGCCAATGATGACATTTTCCTTTCCTTAATATGGTTGTGTTTTAAACCCAATTATAAATATTCGATGTAACAAATAATCGAGGCCCTTCCTTTTTCATTTTGGGTGGAGAGCGTTGGGTCCTGTTCCCTGTTCCTCAAGTAAACTATAAGCTTTTTTTTACTCTTGCTCTTGGCTACCAGTGTGCTATTTTCTTAAAACTTCCACTACAAGCATGATCAAATAAATAGTTGATATATGTCTGTTTCTTAATGTACATAAATATTTAGAATTCCATTTTCTTGAATGTATTTCACCATTATTGATTTATTTAAATGTAGATTTGATCCACAAATGGGGAAAAAAACGGCAGTAGCGCAGCGACTCTGAAACCCACCATTCAGTCAAATTTTAGTTGAATGCCCCTGAAATACACTACAGTGCAAAATCCAAAGTCTAACCTTTGAATTTTTGCCTTATAACTTCAATGATAGTTAAGGTATTAATACAAGTGGTATTAATAAAGGAAAGGAAAGACGTTCAAACAATTGAAGAGCACAAATTGTGCATTTAATTCATATATGAGGAGAAGTATTACTGTCTTACTGCATGGCTGCGAAAATTCTGGAACACAGGCCCCTTGGCTGTCTGTGATCTATTTACATTGGAGGTACAGGTGTAATCCAAGTCTTCATCATTAAACAGCTCCTCTGTATCCATTCCTATAGCAGCACCCATATCCAGACCAAGCTTCTTCTGCAAAAGCTTCCTCTGTCGGGCCAAACGTTCCTTGGGATCCACCTCAGCTGTTTAACAGACAAAAACAGGATAAATCAAAACATTCTACAAATTGCTATGGGTAACATTTCTGTGCATGTTCAGTACTTGCAATAGAAGAAATAACAGAAATGAACATGAGCTTTTTAAAACAAGGACCAGATGAATAAAAACGACTAAGGCAAAAGTCCAAGACATATTCAAGGTAGAAAAAATAAAAACAAAAAGAAAACTGTTAATATTTTGGCAATGCAAATTTATTACATCACAGACACTGAGCAGAAGGCAGTCAAATGGTAAACAAATAGTCTGCACTGGTGACGTCAGGTAATAGACAAACATTTGTTTATTTTATGCTCCAGTAAAATGCAAAAGAACCCAAAGAAAGCCATCTGGTTTGTAAAGCTTTACTAAAACACATTAGTACTCACACAGGAGGGGGAAAGAAGGAACACACTAACAGGAATCGTTTCACATTGCGTCATGAGTGAAATGCACAAGTAAACCTTATAAATAAAAGGCCAAACAATTTCAGAATGAGGTTCACCATCATGATGTGCACCAAAACAAAAACTGTCAGCTGTGTTCAAATGTTTATCCTGTTTATGCATATCCTACCTGACTTGTCATCCTGTACTTCAAACTCTGCACCAGCAGACCCAAGCAGTGACGCTCCATGTCTGAGCAAACGGGAAATGTCAAACCTGTAGAAACTGAGTCTATCTGAAGCACTGTCCTCAGGAGACATGTCTTCTGCATTGGACTCTAAGCAGAACAGAATAAACTTGTCAAAATGTCAGTACACGTCTTTACTTACTCTTAAGAAAATGTAGTTTGAACCTTTCCTAAATGTGATCCATGACACGTACATGGTCACTTCTGTTTTAAGACTCTGACAAATATTGCTGACAAACACCTGTACGTGGGGTTCAGGTTGAGTAATCTCACTTCGCTTTCACCGTTTCAAACTAGAGTTTCACTCTCGGAGAGAAACTTTCTCCCAAAAAAAAAAACAAAAAAAAACTTTCAGCTGATTTTGTGCATATACTTAACACATCTAATTTTAGCCCAAATGTATTCCTTTTTAATTACAGATGTGTTTAAAAACTCCCAACAGAGTTTTAGGCTGATGGTATCCTAAGTCTGTGACCTAGTGAACCAGTGTTAATGTATTTCAATGATAGAGACTTCAAAGCCCTTTTTTCTGCCAGAAATGTAAATGTAAAGCTGTGATATGCTTTCCATATAGTGCCATATATTAAATAGAGGACCCTGTATTTCTGTTATTCATTTCACAGGTCTCTATAATGTTTCTTAAAATGTGGACATGTAAGCCTCTTCAAATTGTCAGTAGCTAGTTTAACATCTATTTTGTACTTGGCTTTATATACTTTTGCCAAGAGAATTCCACTAAGCAAATCTCTCTGGCATATTAACTAGTTATGACTATTGACTGTAGTGCTATCGGAGTTACACGGTACAGTGAATTTGGTCACTCTTTGAAGTGGCTAGCACACAGAAATACAGGATCTTGTGTTTACCTTCCTTTGGCTTGGGAGCTGGGTTCCATTCTGGAATATTTTTCACTATGGCCTCCACAGCCTGACCAGCTGCAATTCGCGTGTCCCAATTGGGACTCCGCAAATATATTAAAACCTTATAAAGAAAAGAAAGATCATACAATTCAGGTCATGTTTAATTGTTCCCTAATGCACAAAATATCTAGTTTACTTTTGTGCATGTTATCTACACACACAAACCACTCTCCATCACAATAGCTTATTCAAACGTTCCTATAACCTTCAAGTTAGCTGTAAGACCTATGTTTCTGTACTTTTCCACATTTCTTAAAGGCAATTCATGAATCACATGGCTGTAAAACTGAAACTAACTGAGTTTGCAAGTAAAACAAGGGTGTTTTTTTAAACCTCCCACAAGAACTGCATTAGAGGATACACAGGAGGCTACAAGGGAAGTGAAAGATCACCTTTGACAATAGATTATTTAGCTCATGTGGATGGAGCTTGACCACGTCTCCTAGCTGCTGAGCGGCGGCTTTCCTCGTCACAGGAGTTGTGCCAGTGTCCAACAAGATGAAAAGACGCTCAAGCCTAAGATGCAAAAACAAAGTTACACACAGCACAGACCACCAAGAGACAGCTCATTAAATGCTTAGAGTTAAAACGGGAAACATAATGTAGTATTTAGGCATTTAATGTGGAGCAGACACCACTCCTATTTCGCTGTTAAGCGAACAAACCAGCTTAGAGGTTAAAAAGTTACCTCATTGTCAGTTACTAATTGGTTTACCTATCAGTAGGAACACAAACACCTGTCAAACTAGCTAGCTTCAGTGACCTTTCAAAAAAAAAAAAAAAAAATTCAGTCAAAGTGCTTATACACAAACAGCTGATGTATGTGTGAAAAACTGGGCTGCCATAACCACATCACTTTTCCTGCTTCAGTGCACCTGCATTCAAAAGAATGTTTCCAATAAAGCACTGCGTCTTAAGAAAAGCTACTGCAATAATGGACCACATTTTATACATTTGTTATGCACACCATGTCAAAAGTGGAGCATGTTACAGTCGTTACAACACTGTCAACATCATGCACTGGACATCCTATCAGGTCCAAGCATAACTCAAAGGAAAAAAAAAAAAAAAAAGAGCTTGGGTGGGCATAAGCACGTTTCAAAATGATGCTTATTTATACAGAAGGAGTAAACAAAACCACCTAGAAGTGGCACAGATGTGAAGGTTGTAGATGTCTGAAAGAGGAAAATATTTTGACTTTGGCATTCAAAATCTAAACTTGTTATTACTGGCACAGAGAACGTTACTGGAATAAAAAGCATGAAGAAAAAAAAAAAAAAAAAAAGATTTACAGGGTTACTGCCCTTTTCAGATTTCTTCATGACTTTTTCCCCAGTCTTGTTCTCTATGCTCAGCGATTTTGCTGACGCGTAAAGGTCATGTATATGAATATGCATTAGGGTGACTGTTTGTGCACAAAATAAAGGATCACCTAAAGACAACAGACTTGGATTCTTGGGACTTTGACAAACAGAAGATCTAAATCTATAATATTTATACATTTTCAATTACTACATTTTCCAGACATTCAAGCAAACAGTGCTTTAGATCTTAAAAAAAAAAACAAAAAAAAAAAAACAGTTATATACATCCATGCAGCAAATCTGCAATTTGGTATCTATGAAAGTGCAAGAAATCGGGCCACTTTGGGATGAGAAACACAAACCTGGGGGGGGGGTTAACCTGTGGAATACGTCAAAAACGTTGTATGATTTCGTGAAAATCCTTATCTTGGAGAAGGGGAGGGGAAAAAAAACGCCTTCCTCCTGAGAGACACAGTCATTCATAGCACATTGGTATTTCCACCCTGCCACACGTGTTCCTCAGCATCTCTCACTGACTCAGTGAACACTTTCCAGACACTTAAGGACCATTTGTGTCACCTTAAATGTTGAGATCCATTGGAAAGTGGCTGGTTTGAGGTACACTGTGCTCTCATTGTGTATAAAAATAGACGAGATGATGCAGCTTCCCTGCCTACACTTACCAAGATCTGGCCAAATAACTGGACTCGCAGCGAGAGATGCAGGCATAATTACTCACATCCGGAACAAACGTTTAAGTGAAATAATGGTACACAGATTTCCGCTACAATAAACCAGCTATTCCCGATCACACTTTAATGAAGTTGCCATGAGGTTTAGTCGAATAATCACTTTCGGTAAGGTGGTCGCTAATCTTACCTTCAAAACAACCGAGGGCACGACTAACACCCTAAACAGTCACAAATACAAGATTGCAACTTTCTACTGCATCATTAAGAGTATGATCTAACTTATTCACGCCAACATTAAACACCGCTGAGATGATCACTAGCATCATACTCCCAGCATAACGAGGCCTCCATAAACTTTAACAGCACAACAATAAACAAGACGGGAGGCATGGGTTTATAAAAAAAAAAAAACTTTAGAAGTTTTAACACACCGTCCTCGCTTTCTTTAGCCACGTCTCATAATTGAATCTCCACTCGAGAAAACAAAATAAAACAAAACAAAAAAGCATGAAAATGTGGCCTTGTGTCAGAGTCCCAGCTAAGAGGCTAATCTCTAGCCTGCCTGCTGTAGGGACTCATCGTGGCTAGCAGTGAAACCAGAGCTAGGTTGCTAGTTAGCTAGCAAAGCGGTTAGCTTGGCTGCTGCTCGCTCAAACTATTTTCCCCAAACAATAAATAAATCCAAACATTAAATGGAGAAGGAAAAGAACTCACCTCGAGACAGCCATAGTGATCAGTTAAAACGTATCTTCCCCTAATGTCAGTATGGTCCGTCGGCGGTGTGTTGAAATAGCGGTCAGCCACCATTAAATTGCTCAGGGGCGGATTAGCTAATCAACTGGCCGGGTGTAGCGCTAGCTAAATGTTTAGCCTGCGCGTGCTCTATGGAGAAAGGCCCGATATCGCCGCACACCATACGAAAAGCAGAGGGTCGATGGAGGAGCCGCTTCACACTAGCCTAAAAACAGACGCCCTGGCTTTTCTCAAATATCTCCTCACACACACAAAAACAGCGAGTCACACTTTAACACCACAGTCATCGATTTAACCCTCGGCACTTCTCCCGAAAAGGTATTTGACGCGAATAAGTAAAGAAAAGTAATTTTGTTGGTCACAAAAGAGAAGCCGGGAGGCTGATTTTATATGAGGAGCCATCTTGTATTTATTCCTTCCTCCGCGGTAGCTGCAACCTGATTGGTTACATGGCTTTTGGCTGACCAATCAGAGCGCAGATGTCAAGAGGAAGCACGCGTCTCAGCGTAAAAAGAGAAAGAAGAAAAAACACCTTGACAGGATATGGGATTCCTTTCCACAGTCGTCTAATGCAATTATCACAGTCTCTGTGATGTGTACTTCACATTTCTGTTAAAATTTCTGTTTGCCAAATGGATGCAAATACTCAGACACCTGGAGAATTCAGTATAGAGTTTACAAACACCTTGCTGAAAAAGCCAGCTTAGCCTGAACAGCTTACCAGTTGACAAAATAGGCCAAGCTGGTCAAAATGTGAGAGCAGAAAGGGAAACATTTCTGAACCACTGATGCATCATAATTATAGATGAGGGGTTTTTTTTGTTTGTTTGTTTGTTTGTTTGTTTTTAATAACAACATTGAGGCAAGTAGAATGTATCAAGCATTTATGGATCAATTTATGCAAGGAATAAAAGTTTCATTTTTTAGGAGGGCGGTGATAAAAGTTCGGCCAGTGTAGACCATCTGATATCATTGTGCTTTTTCGTGTCACCTTCAAAAAAAAAAGAAAGATGTCTTTCAGTTTAACGAAATCCACAACCCTCTTTATAATCAGAGTAAATATATAGATCTTTTTTTGTCTATTCAAAGTTTAGGCATGACTCACAAACAGTGCTCCAAAGGCTCCGCTTCAACCCTGACTAGATTTTAAGCTGGCAGTGTTATAGATGTTTTGAAAATAATTACACTTTAGTTTAAAAATTTCAAGTGTCTAGTCCGTTTTGGCTTATAACTAATTCGTTTATATATTTTCGACTACTGTCATACCCTGGTCACACTTGTGTGGGATCTGAGGTGGGCACAAGGCACATGAGATGCAATTTTGTGTAGCCAAGCCAAGCTACTTATTGCTAGGTTGTTGGGAAGTGTAAGGAAACCAGAGATCCCTGGAAACTCACATGGACACACTGAGAACATACACTGAAACTGCACAGAGAGAGTAATCGGACCGGGGAGCTGTGAGGCAGTAATGATACCCACTGCGCTTCCTAGTCTAAAATATTTAAATCAATCAATAGCCATTCAAAGTATATTTACTTGTGCCCAATGTATAAGCTATGAAAAATGATCATGTATGATTAATCGTGAGAAACCTTTGATTAAGAATATAACCAAATGTCAATCACTGCTTGTGTTGGTCAGTGCCTGTTTATGGTAAAATGCGAATGGAGTGTTACCTTTAAAAAAAAAATACAAATAGACTGGTGGTATCACATCACCATTAAAGCAAGGTTTGGGAAGATAGCTTAGAAGTTGGAAACAATCATGGCATGTGGCCAAGGTGTGGCCTGATAAAAAAAGAAAAAAGAAAATCTAGCTTGGTTAGATCACTGTGTGTTAGAACTGTATAAACAAATGCTTTGTAAAACTTCTTTGATCAATAAAATCTTACCTTCTGACATTAAGACCCCAAGCCTTTGAGAAGTTTTTATTACATGGCTCTAGCCTATAACTTTAATAACTAAATAATAACTATAACAACTAATACAATCTAACAGTGGGTTATAGTCATAAGATGACCATCTTACAGTCATTTTCCAAATGAAAAATAATTAAATTACAGCCTACGTGAATACATGTAACAGACCGCTGCACTTTTCTCAGGTCTGACTCATGTATGACTGTTACTTTAAATGAGAAAGTTACTTTTTCCATATGACCAGATGTTCTGGGGAACTATGTCACCTATATCAAAGTTAATTTGCAGTCCAAATCTGGATCTGCTGAATCACTAAATCATGACACATCAGAAAGCATTAAAGGCAGACTTTTCATCTGTTTTATAAGAATGTTTGCCAAGTGACTGATAGTTTGTGATTTAGGAGACTATATTAAATATAACTCATGTTTGAATGTTATCACTTCCTCTGTGATGCTCCGAAAGAGATGTCGGAAAAACAGCTTCACAACAGTTTATTCAGGACGTAAATTTCCCATTGGGATGAATAAAGTATCTATCTATCATCTATCTATCTAATCATTTTCAGATGAATAAATACAATTAACTGTATCAAGAAAAATTTTGCTATTTACATTTTTTAAAATAATCTTTTAAAAATAAATGAATAATCTTTTATGTTTCCTTCCAGGGTTCCAACCGATACTTCTCTCTATAGAGATACCTATAAATGGCTTCACTGAGACTTGCCCAGGTTTGTACTAATAACCTCTTTTGCTTTACAGCATATTTACAGTTTTGTCTTTGCACTGTTTGTACCTGGGCGCACATGTTGCACCTTATGTAGCTAGGACAAATTTCTATCCCTAGCTCTGTGTTGTTGTTTCTGTTTTGGAATTATATGTTGTATGTTGTCTATGTAGCACCAGGGTCCTGGAGAAACGTTGTTTTATTTCACGACGTACTGCGTCAGCCATATCTGGTTGAAATGACAATAAAGCTTCTTGACTTGACTTGACTTGACAGAGCACAGTGTTCTATATAATCAATTTGAATTAATTTAGCTGTACAACTGATTAGCCAGGATGCTATTTAGCATAATGATAAAATGCTTATTTTAGCTTAGCTAAATCTAGCTGGAAATGCTAATCATTAGCACATATTTAAATATAATTGAGACTATAATTAAATCATTGGCACCAATTGGTGACCATTCAAAATGTGCTAAGTACATCACATTGTACATTTCTGAGCATACATGTGTACTGAAAAACTATCTGCTGTCTGAAATTTTACAATATTATGAAAGTAATGTCAAAACGTGTTTCATCAGTAACTTCAAGACAGAGAAAAAAAGAGTTGATGTCGAGAGAAGGAGTGTTGTTATCACTGCAACATAGGTGATAACAGGAACTTGTCTAAAAATAAATGGAACAATAAGCAGCAAAAAAGTGGTATTGTACATCCTGCATTAAGTAAAATATTTGACTCGTTGCTATGGTACTACTGTATAGAGGAATACAACACATGGTGTGCTGTTGTAGGAAGATAAACTCCAGTGTTTTGACAGTAACTCAGTACCTTAAACTTTGGAATTTGTATTTTATATTATATTATACATGTTGATGTGTTTGCCTGTTGTTTAGTGGTTTTTTGAACTGAACAGCATCCATTGTATCAAATAAAGTGACGTTAAATAACTTCCTCATTGAAATGACCAGTTTCTAATCTTTAGATGGTGATAACACTTTTTGCAAAAACAAATCTTTAGGCCTATAAAGGACATCTGCACAATACAGATATGATCACTTTTAAATAATGCAGTGCAACTTTCTCATAGAGCTGTTAGTGAACATGAAGAACCTGAGAAACCACACTTCTAAGATCAGGTAATGCAACTAATGTACTGAGAAATATTTAAATCTATTTAAATTAATGGCTTACAATTAGCACATTGCACACACAGACATTTTCAGTTAACTGCCTTTATTATAAATAAATTATATGTATAATTAAATTTTTTAATAACTCACAGAAACTCTTGTTTCATTTTGCACATGGTTGCGGTTGTCAAAATAGAAGGTGTAAATGAAATGTGAAGTCCTGCAGCACAGGAAGAGGTAAAACGTAGTGTAAAGTCCAGAGATAAATGCATATTAAGTTATCAACACAAATTTGCTGTTGAACTCTTTTCAATGGATATTTTATATGCCTAATTTGTCCCATAACTTGATGATGAGGGTCTTTATGTATGTAATAACCCTGAAGTAAGAAGGAAGATGACTCATGAACTAAATTTAGACACATTTCACTCATGCAGTGTGTCTTCGCCAGGTCATGTTTTGAGCCACAATGAGTGAGTCATTATTCAATTATTTTCAGTAACTGTGTTATCCTGATCAATGGCATGGCAAATTGGCACAAAGATTTGTTCCCCTAAGAAGGAGGAGTCATTGCAACTGAATACAATGTTCTCATCTGACTGATCAACTGTTCTGTGATGAAATAATATCCTGATGGTAGTGGTGTCTTATCTCTGAAACAGATAACTGCAAGATGTTTTGGCAGCTGGATCTGAACCTGGCAACAGTGGTGTGATCAGCAAACCTTCACTCAGGCACTCTTCAGCCGAGAGCACATTCTGGTACAGAGATTTCAGGAACGCTATCAGCAATGCCAAGCCAGACAGGGCCACAGGACAGGGAAAAGCTGCTTTCCTGCATGACAAAAGTCATGCTGTCACTGTCACCAGTTGTCACTGACCTGTGATTAGTGAGTATAGTACAGCATGTTGTCTAGCCTTGCAAAAAATCCATAATTTTGTATTTATTAACCTGTGTCTATATTGGACTCTTGTTGTATGTTGCACTGTATATTCTAAACATATCTTACATAATCACAAACACAATTTATTATGAGGCTCCTGTCCTCAGAGTGACTTTATTACTGGATTATCTCTGGGGATTTTAGTGACATCTAAATCCAGCGTGCCAGCAATTTTTTACTGACTGCTCATGCATGAGGATGGAATGATTAAGCCATATTTTTACCTTCTATAAACCAAAACTCGGGCAATAAAATATACACAGTGTTCAAAATATTTTTATGGCTTTTCAGGTATGTCGATGAGTTGCCTACATGAATAGCCTACATACCGTACATGTTACGATCATGTGACCGAGTAATGATTAAATTGATCAAATGAAACCAAACCTCCCCTTTACTTAGAATTACTTAGACTGATTTACCTGCAGATCATGACTGTTAAAATGTTTCACTCTGATTCATACATATTCTCTTGACACAAGGTTGATTGCTCAGTACTCCATGAAATCTACAGATACACCATGCCAGATGGTGACATTTCTGCCTTTTTGTTCTTGATATAAGCTTTTATTGTATGCAACTTGATAAATATTGGCCTATATTGGAAAAATAGGTGAGAGAATGATAGCAGGATTGAAATGTTAGTAGAGTAGTTCCAAATGTGTTGGGGATAAACTTTTCTGTAATTGGAAATAAACAAGAAACAAGTCTTAAAATGTTTGATTTGGTTTATAGACAGAATATTTTTATTGCAATTAACAATCCAGTTGCTTTCAGTTCTGTGTATGTGAATGTTGACAAAGACAGACAAATAAATTTACTGATGTCAGGGAGGCTTTTATATATATATATATATATATATATATATATATATATATATATATATATATATATATATATATATATATATATATACATGGTGTCATAGGCTCAGGATGAACAGAGATTTCCTCTTGCTACTCATGTATCATCACACAGACCTCACAGCCAGACTGCTACTATACTGACAAGTAAGATCTGATAGAAAGTTTTTGTTTCACTTCCCCAATCTAGTCTATTTTTGCAAGTACAAAATCAGAACACAGTAGGAATTACTTTTTTATATCCTAAGAATGCAAGGTTGTCATGACAACATTGTATTTTGCAGCTTCTTTGTGTGGCTGATGTCCTCTGTCATAAACTAGACTGATCTTAGCTAAGAGACTTAGCTAAGATCAAGTACAAAATCAGAACACAGTAGGAATTACTTTTTTATATCCTAAGAATGCAAGTTGTCATGACAACATTGTATTTTGCAGCTTCTTTGTGTGGCTGATGTCCTCTGTCATAAACTAGACTAGCTAAGAGACTCTCACCTGAGGTAGGAGCTTAAACGTTTGCATGATAAAGTTGAGAACGTATTTGTAGATTTCAAGATTCACCATTCAGCCTTGTAATATGGCTGCAATAAAAAAAAAAAAAAAAAAAGTTGATTGATCAGATAGATAGATTTTCAGGCTTTCATTTCCTGGATTTACATCTAGTTGTGTTAAACAGTATAGGACCACTGACTTGTGACACTACTTCCATCATGCTTGACTGATGAGCTTGCGGTGGTTTATTCTTTCTAACAATGAATGCAGTCTTCATAGGTGAAACTCAGGGCTTGGTCTAATAGAAGACATTTGTAGCTGTTTTAAACAGTCAAACTAACAAGGGCACACAAGAAACATCTGTCACTCACATGTTCCAATATTTTTGATCAAAAAATGGGTAGGATCAAACAAAAGATGTCATGTTTAAAACATCTACATGTAAATATCAGGAAATGAAAGCTAAAAATTTGGATCCATTGTCTCACATTCATATTTTGATCTTAAATGGTTTTCAGTGTACAGCAAAGACAAAAGAATTGGCATTGCTGTTCCAATACTTTTGGACGGGACTGTGCATGTTCAATACTATTTCACTGAAAGAATATTTTCACCACAGATCATACTATTTTCCTTTTCTTTTATTAAGCTTGAATGTTCTAATATGTTGAATATAAAAAGAGCTTACTATCACTGCAAATACTGCAATACCCTTACGATATATCATGTGTAGTGAGTGCATATAATGAATAGGAAGCCATTGTGGATTTAAATGTGTATTACTGAGGTCTAGAAACCTTCAGTATTGTGAACAAGGCTTTGAAATTTTCATTTTTTTAATAACATTGTCCGAATTATCACACTTTTACGATATCACTGTATTTAAAACCAAAAGCTGGTGGGGAAACTAAAAGGAAATATTAATTGCACAGTTTTCGTTTCGTTATTAGATACATATTTCTGACAATGACTTTTCCATAACATTTCTTACATGGTGTTATAATAGATGTGTTTTTTATAAACTGAGAGAGAGATAAAGAAAGAGAGAGAGAGAGAGAGAGAGAGAGAGAGTGAGAGGCTATGGAGGAATGACATAATGCTGATCCTAAAAAAAGAAATGCAACTATTACAGCAGTATAAAGTGCTGCTTAGCCAAAACTAGATAAATGTTTTATTTAGTTCTGGTCAGCAATGCCATGTTCTTATATGCGTTTGATAACTGTTGTGATTCCAACAGTAGAGTAATAGATAACCCTACCGGTGATTGCAAGATGGCAGATTTACAGTATCTAAGGCACTTACAGAAAGAAAATGTACAATTGATATAAATAACAGCAGCAAAAAAGCATTGCAAATATGGAAGTTGAAGTAAAAAAGACATGTTTTAATTTATAGTTGTTGTTTGGCTGCTCCCTGTTGCCATTGCAGATGATCTGATCTGCATATTTGATTTTAGCACAGGTTTTTATGCAGAATGCCCAATTTATCCGGGATTGAGTAAGTGACCCCCTCAGTGGCTGTGTTGGTTCCTTGCCCAGAAATTGATTCCAGGGTGCAGCAGTGAGAGCACAGGATCCTGCCACTGGATCACTAGGGGACAAAAAAAATTTACTCTGAATAATCAAATAAGAAATAAAAAAAATTCTCTCAAAAACATCTGGTAGAGATTGGTTAAAAAGGTCATTAAAAGATGTAATAACCTTTACCAAGGGTACCAATAATCCTCGAGCTGACTATATATGATAACGTTATAATACTGCCTCCTTGAGAGTTTCCTAATGTTGCACTATGCTAAAATGTCATGATATCCTCAGGAGGCTCATGAGAAGCTCAAAAGAGCTGGGCAAACACTTCAGTCGGTTTAAACTGTGCAGCTTGCACATTTTGGACATTAGGACCGTTCCTGCACAAGGAGCATATCACTGACCTGGAGGTACTGGAGGTTGTGTCTGCCTCGGGTCTTTAATGCACTTCAACTAAATGCACTTCAAATTTGCATACTGCATCTAGTCCAGCAGAACTCCCTGCCATGGCCATTATTTTTTTTTTTTTTGCCTTTACTGGAAATATTTTTGCATAATCATAACAGCAGGACACATACCAGCTCAGCCTTAGAGAAAGAGAAAAATCATTTCAGCCAAGAGAGCACAAAGCATACAACATGTACAGAAGGTGATTAATACAGATTTGTGATGACAGCATGGAAACTATTACGATCAGAAGAATGTTTTTGCAAATCATTAGACCAAAGCAACTCCAACAGTGGCTGAAAGTATAAAAGCATTTCCTCTTACTGCTGGTGAGGTTTTTACAGTTACCCTGCCTTTACCCACATTCTTTTCATAGATTCTATATTCAACATGCAAAACGTTCATGAAACCATGGGCACCAGGATGCAGAGACTGTATTGTAAGCATTCTAGATTTTCTGTAAATTCGATCACAAACACAGTGGAAGCCACTTGCATTTAAATTCAGCCAAATGCATCAATCATAGTCATTTGCAATATAATCTTTATCTACTGGTGTGCAGCTGCTGGAGACACTCATTGCCATGTTTTAACCTGTAGGGACGAAAGAGTGAAAACCCTGTTTACTCAAAACGTCCTTATAATGAAAGTCAAATTACAGTTGTTGAATTCTGTCAATAAAAATTTGTACATGATTTTGCAGAAAGCTTACATAAGGTCTGCTCTGTGGATTTGCATCCTTGTAACTCATCCTTCTAGAGAAAGCCTAGGAAGAGGAAAGTATTGAGTAAAAGAGTTTGAACTTAACAATCTAATTGCATATGTGTGCACACCCCTAAACTAATACTTTGTTTAAGCACCTCTTAATATTACACCATTCGTTTTGGGTAACTGCGTTATCTTGACTTGCCGATGTTTTAGCACTCATTCTTGCAAAAACATTCTAGATCCATCAAATTGTAAGGGGATTTCCTGTGCACAGCCTGCTCCAGGTCATCCCACAGATTTTCAGTTATATTCAGTAAGCCTGCTCTATGTCTAGGCCATTCAAAAACACGGATCTGTTGGTTTTAATTTGTTTACGTAGATCAGAGGTGTCCAATCTAATTCACAAAAGGCCGCTGTGGGTGCAGGTTTTCATTCCAAACATGCCAAAGCCACACCTGAGTCTACTGAAAGCCGAGATGAACTGATTATACAGGTTGAATCAGGTGTGGCTTCTGCTTGATTGGTATGAAATCCTGTGTCCACACCAGCCCTTTGCCCCTGATTTAGATGTATGCTTTGTGAAGTATATGAATGTGTACCTTTTTGCCTGTGTGCTAGAAATGTGCATACATTCTCTGTTTCCTTTCTAACACACAGGACTTGTTTAGAGAAAGAAGCTACACACACTGGCTCATCTCCTCTTTCCTCATATATACTGTTCTACTTATTAGGAATAAATGATTAGAACGATTTGGAATACTATTCAACATATTAAATCAATTCGTTTGTGTTCTCTTAGCAAGAAATCATTAGGAGCTGTATTGTCAGCTATGACATTAATATCACCACATGCATCCCATCTTGTCTTGTAATTTAAGCTGGTAAATTTCTTCCAAACCTAAAATGAGTGGAAACCAGTGTGTATATTGAACCACTATTTAATAATGATAAAAACATTGCATACATTTTTTTTTTCTTCCAAATGTTGGATTCATTAGCAGGCACTCTTTGACAGACGATATCTGTTGTATAATAATCTGGGTGGCCAATGAGTCATGGTTAAATCCACACAGTTCCTCACACAAGAGCATTACAGGCTTCTGGATCGTGTGTATGACTTTGAGAAGTGTTGTAGAGAGAACTACCCAGGGAAGAGACTGGTTACCACAGTGATGACAATTTCAGGAGAGTTAGTTCCGGCCAACAGACACTTCAGACCATTTCCTCCTCCACAGGAGCTGCTAGAGAATGACGTAGGCAGCCATTTTTCACATTTAGTAAGTGTCCGCTGAAACTGTTGAAGGAAAAATCCACCCTGGGATTTTTCTTATGCAATTCTAAGCTGATTTTTGTTTTGTTTTTTTCTTTTGGTTTATTTCTCCTGTGGTTAATGGTTTCATTCATTACCTATAATGCTATATGACTATATATTCATAGTGGTGCTCATTATCCATATGTTTGAGGTCATTATTTCCTCCTATCACTACATCAGAAAAATACTAATATTTCAGGGAGCTACCAGCTACCAAATTAGAATTGGAATCAAAAGCACATCAGCTTTAATGCTTCAAGAAGGAATTAAAGCTAATAGGGAAAGTGTAATATATATTAATGATTAAATGATTCCTTAAAGAATTACACAGGGCAAATAATCAGTTTCATAATAATCACGTCAGTGTGATACGTATGACAGAGTCATTTGCATATTTATTGTATCACTTTATCAGGAACAACTATACACCTTCTCCTTTAGACAATTCAACAAATAGACCATCATGAGGGAGTGCAGTGCATAATCTCATGCAGATACAGGTCAAGATCTTATTAATTAATGGGTATATCAGACATCAGAAGGGGAAATGATTGTTTCAGAAACTGCTGATCTTCACTATAAAATGTACCTAGAATTTTTGTACCTAGAATGCAGATGGTAGAGTCAGAATTTAGCATCCTCAGGATGAAGCCATGGACCCAAGCTGGCATGTGTCAACAGTTCAGGCTGCTGGTGGTGGTGTAATGTTGTGGGCAATGTTTTCTTGGCACACGTTTGTCGCCTTAATCCACATTTGGCTCTTCCCCAGTCATTAGATCTGAATCACATTTGGAATGTGGTCGAACAGGAGATACGTAAGTGTAGTTGACAAATCTGTAGCAATTTTGTGATATCATCTCAACATGGACCAGACCATGGATCTCAAAGGAATGTTTCCATCACCCTGTGGAATCCATGCCACAAAAAGGTCTAGGCTGTTCTGAGAGCAAAGGTGGGTCCAAGCCAATATTATTATGATGTTCCTAATAAAGAACATTGTGAGTGCATTTTTTCCAATTATAACAACTGTACCTTGGAAAGATGTCTGTTAAATAAGGGGAGACATGGTTCAAATCATAGGTACTGTTATAAAACGAGTGTGTGGATTTTGAAGTTCATATACAGTTCATCTTCCATGAATAATCTAAAGAAATGTATCCAGTATTTAATGGAAACTTGGAGTTGTAACTGGATACATATGATGTGTGTTTTTCATGTTGAGACCGAGGGAAATGAAAAACCTAAGATAGCATCAAAGATTTGCTGATTTCAGATAAGCCACAGAATTCAGAAAGCTGTAAAAGTCTCAGTTACAAACTTTGCTATTGTTGTAATTGCATCCACAAGCGTTTACTTTGTATTGATTTACATGTTAGCTGTAGTTTGAACCAGTGGTCCCTCAGCTCATTTTTTATTCCAAATGCAAACGATGCAATATGTGGTCAATGCAGTCTTTACATTTCATTCATTTATTCATCTTAAGCAATCCTGGTCAGGGTTGTTGTGGACCAGAACATATCCTAAGAAAACTGAATGGGATGCCAGCTCATCACAGGGCACGTATACACGAGCACGCACACACACAGCAATCTGGCACAGCCAATCCACAACCCAGCATGTTTTTAAGAGGTGGAAGGAAACCAGAGAAAACCCACATGGACAAAGGGAGAACATGCTACACACAGTCAGTAACCCAAGCTCAGGATCCACCCAAGGGCTGTGGAGCCGTGCGACATTAATACCATGTCATTAGAAAAATTATACACCATAATTATTACATTCTATATTACTGTGGTGCTAAAAAAAACAGGATCAGATCAATAAACCAGAATGCAACAGAAATATGTTGTACAAGACTGGTACAACATATTTATTTATTTCTTTTAAAAATGTTTGGTACCAAAGTGCATTTGTAACATCACAGGGTAACTGGCCTACATTCAACACTTTCGAGGTAATCTGGCTATCCGTGGCATTAGCTTGCTGGTGCTGATCAAAATCACACCATATTTTTCGAATCAAGTAGCAAGAATATAAAAAATACTGTTCTCAGTGCAAAAAAAATACCCAAAAAACAAAACACAACAAGGAAAAAAAAAAGAAAAGAAAAAAAAGCAAATCTCAATGAATTGCACATTACGCTTACTTTGCACCTCGTTGTCCAGTTATTACAGTATTTAACACAATGTCCATTACTTCAGTGTTTTTTGTATTATTAAAATAGGATTCTGAACTCGAATTATCCAGCTTCAGATGCAAAGGTTGGCATTACCATAATTTGCTTCACAAGTTTGTTTCATATTCACATGAATGTCCTTTATATTTGTAGCCAGGGTCCATCACCTGTTGAAGCACGGTGCTGTGCATGAGTAAACAGAGTTCACCTGGTATGGCCTATTCGGCATCTTCATCTTAGCATCCAGTGGTACAGAGATAGTCTGTGGCTGTGCTTGCCCATGTGTCGGGCCGCTAGACACCTGCAATGAACCACTGTGGCACAGGTAGGCACTTGAGGTGTGGGCTGAGACCAGCATAGGTTGGCAGCTCTGCTGGGCGTATTGCAAGGCTGGTCTGTGGACATACTGGGCTGCTGTGGCACTCTGGCTTTGTGCTGGGTACATAGCCTGCCCTGGCTGTGCACCAGGCTGCTGTTGGCACTTCTGCTTGTTGGCTTCATTTGCATCACTATCGTGGGCACTATGAAGAAAAAAAAAAGTCTTACAGTCAGCATAAAACAATGTGGAAAAGGTGACTGCAGTGGTGCCAGCTTAGATGTTGTTGGATATAATATAGGTTTCTTTAACGATATCTTGTATGAAAATTGTCTGTGCTTAACAACTAAAAATGTGCTTAGATACATTAAGCAGACACTCACAGAAGCAGTCTCTCCACACAGGGCAATAGCTGCTCCCAGGTGTAGGCGGACAGGCGCTGTAGACGAGGCGGCCAGGTCGGAGCCAAACGCAAAATTACTCGAGAAGAAGCTACACAGGCAGCAGCTACCAACGACGGCGCAAATCGTAGAAATGCATGGTCTAGGAATAACAATGCAAATTTAAAAATCAATAAGAAAAGCTTTTAGTGTGTTCAAGAAATCATATTTGTTGTTAGTAATCAGGGATAGGACTAATTCTGAAAACAGGTTTCATAAGAGTGAATCAACTTTACCTTGCAAAGAGACTTCCAGAAAGTAATCTGCATACTTGTTCATATACAACATTGTCTTCTCTAAGCATGCCATTGGCCAGCCATCATGTAGATCTGTTTCACTGACAGCAATTGACAGGTAATACTCAATAAAGTGTGCAGCAGTGGGTAAGTACAGGTTCCAGTGGAAGGTCTCTAGGAGCAGTAGCTCCATGTGCAATAGGCCCTGTTTGGTCAACACCAGGTTCATGGAGCTCATGCAAGTGAGGCTGTTGAGGCTTTCCAGCTTAGGCACTCGGTCCTCTCTCTCTTCAAATTTACCTGCGGCAAAAGTGTTATGAAAATCAACTTGCATATATGCATTTTCTCATCTTATCAGCTGCACCTACTAAATAGCTGGATACGATGACTATCTGTTGCTATGCACTGGTTGTCAGCTGCCCTCTATCCTGTATCCCACAATATATGCAATATAATCACTACAAAAAGAACAGCAAGAAACATACTAGCCAAAAGTAGGCAGGAAAGAGCCACCATGTGGAGCTGCTGCACAGAGATGTCATAGCGGTCCATGAAGAGGTCCAGCAGGTACACAGCCAGGTGTCTGGCTGCTGGACACAGCCTGAATCGGTTGCTCACTATGGCTATGAGGTCTGCAAAGTAGCGCCTGAGGTTCAGTTGTGGGGACTGACCTTTATAAACAGGCAACCTCAGCTCCTTCAAAGAGACACATGGGCATTCATGGTTACCATCAACAGATGCAAACAATAGGCTTGGAGAACAAAGTTTGAAGAAATGAAATAGACCTTGTATCGTAGCGCATGGTAAATATCACCAGCGAGTTGGCCTTTCCACCACTGGCCCTCCAGCTCCATTGGGTGAAAAGTGTCAGGATGCTTTAGGATCAGAGAGATAGAGATAGAGAGGTGAGATAACGATGCAGTCTATGCAGGGCAACTTCCTTTCAAAAAGAAAACAGAACTTGTAATAAAACGCCCCAGTGCAAACTACTGCAAACGTGCAACTACCAACTCCTCTAATTGCAAAGGTCACTCCCATTCAATATCCAGTAATGAGAAAAAAAGGAGTTGGTGTGTGACACGCTGATGATCACCTATTGGTTCAGTCTGTGGCCATTAGTTCTCTCAATCAAGAGCTGCTAATTTACACGCATTAACAAGTGCGTCCACCCTGGCTGCTTTGTCAGATCTAAAAATAGCCAGCTAACATGTTAACAGCCTTAAAGCAAAAATGCAGAGGATATTTTGCTGGAAGAAAACCTGCAGATGAGGAGAAATCACGCATGGTTTCTAAAAGCATGCTGAGGCGCGAGACTCCTGAAGCCCACGTTACACCATTTCAAACCATTCAAGTCAGTGTGAGTCCTAACTCTACCTAGTATCCAACTACTTACCCCTACACAATGAAATCTGCATAGACTCTACAAAATAACCAATTATCCCGCACATCGAAATGGAGACAAAGTGATTAAAGAGGGCCGATGGCGGTGTTTATGTTTACAAGAAAACATCAGAGTTAGGCTTTAAGCAACACGCCGCACAGACACGCTCGGCCAATTGGATTCCTCCTTACAATCCCCCCCCCAACATCAGCGAGCAGCCAATCAGAGGCAGGGTTACACTGACGTCACGGAGTCAGCAACAAGAGGATCCAGACTTGCAGTCCAGTCGAGGTGTAATCTCTTAATCAAACCTTAGCAAAGCATGCATGCTCTATGTAATGGTAATATACTGCGCATATTGTGCTTAGGTTTATTACCAACAAATATTTCCTTTATAGATAATGGAAAAAAAAAAATTGTACAGTGTGCTGGTGCACTTGTTGAGGCCCTTGAATAATCTGTTGAACTCTTTCAAGTGAACATGTTCAAAAGCTACTCGACCCCATGTTGACCTGCAGCTTAGGTTTTTGGACATAATTTGTTGTATTACGACCGGGAAGATGACTTGAACCCCATTAGGATACACATTTGTATCATGTTTGTTTATTTTTTTATTTTATTTCATCCTATGACGTCACCGACTCAATTCAGTGAGTCAAGTCAATTAGTGTAGTTTACTAATTAATATATACTTACTGAAATGTAGCTCCCAAATAGAGTTCAATTCTAATCTAAATCATCCAGTTATAAGTGCTATGATAAATGTTTAAAAAAGTCTTTACTCTTCATTTGATGTGAGGAAAAAAATAGAATTGCACCATATTACTCTTGAAGTCTCGAAGCAGTAGGTGTTGATTGATCTTCTGTAACAGCAGTTCTGACACTAGTGCCATCTGTAATTCAGATCACAAGTTTACACTATATTGCCAAAAGTTTTGGGGCAAATCATTAAATTCAGGTGGTGTTTTTCAGGGGTTGGTCTTGGCCCCTTAGTTTCAGTGAAACTAACTCTTAATGCTTCAGCATACCAATAAAATTGCATGAATTTGACCACATTTTGGACAATTTCATGCTCCCTACTTTGTGGGAACAGTTTGGGGATGACCCCTTCCTGTTCCAACATGACTGGGCACCAGTGCACAAAGCTCCATAAAGGTCCATAATGACCCCTTCCTGTTCCAACATGACTGGGCACCAGTGCACAAAGCTCCACAAAGGTCCATAAAGACATGGATGAGCGAGTTTGGTGTGGAGGAACTGCGCAGAGTCCTGACCTCAACCCGATAGAACACCTTTGGGATGAATTAGGTCAGAGACTGCGAGCCAGACCAAAACTGTGACGTCTGCTTTTACATGCACATGAATTTAATATGGAGTTGGCCTGCCCTTTGCAGCAGTAACAGCTTCACCTCCTCTTGGAAGGCTTTCCACAAGGTTAAGGAGTGTGTTTATGGGAATTTTTGACCATTCCACTAGAAGTGCATTTGTGAGGTCAGACACTGATGTTGGATGTAAAGGCCTGAAGTCTCCACTCTAATTCTTCTAAAAGGTGTTCTATCAGGCTGAGGTCAGGACTCTGTGCAGGCCAGTCAGGTTCTTCCACAACAAACTCACTTATTCATGTCTTTATAGACCTTGCTTTGTGCACTGGTGTACAGTCATGTTGGAACAGGAAGCGGCCATCCCCAAACTGTTCCCACAAAGTTGGGAGCATGAAATTGTCCAAAATGTCTTGGTATGCTGAAGCATTAAGAGTTCTTTTCACTGGAACTAAGGGGCCAAGCCCTGAAAAACAACAACTGAATTAAATGATTTGGAGGGGTATCCCAAAACTTTTGGCAATATAGTGTATATTAAGTCACTTGTTCTAATATCTTATTATTTCTATAGCATCAGCTCATTCACAGAGATTTATAATTAAATAATCAATGGCTAATAATAAACAGATTAAGAAAACGTTGTTTAGACCAGTATCATTGAATCGTTAGTCAGGTGATATTAGGGGTTTGTTTGCATGATCTGAAGTTAAATTATTGTCATGGCCATCATTAAAATGATTACACATTTGTGACGTATATTGGAGGTGTGAATAAATGTTACTAAGTGCTGTCCATGTCCACAATATCTTTGCACTGTGTAGAAGATTTTACTACGTAATTTAGCATCATAATGATATGTAATTAACCATCTCTGGCCAGGAGGGATTGCTAGTTATGCAAGTGTGGTTCTTTTCACACTTATGATGAAATCTTCAATGTATTTGTAATGTAATAGGGGTGTCATACAGCAGTCTTGCCCTGGAAACTTTTTTTTTTCCGCTTTGTTCTTGCCAGGTCGACAATGGATCTGGATAACATGGAAGTCTGACTGTTATCCGAGGTTCAGAGAATGGCAGGTATATATCTAGCATTCCATTTGTTTCTTCTCAAATGTCAGGGCAGTAAGTCTCACCTGGTTGACACCATAGGAATACCTTTGTAGAATAGCATGTCATAATAGATGCTCGGTGACCAGCATGCCTATAGGCCACGATGATGACATTCTTATACAAGGAAGCTCCTCCATAACTGAGCATCAGATGGCCTGCTCTTGTTCTAAGTAGCACTGTAGGGCATGCACTGGAAACAAAGAACAAAGTACACTCTGCAGGTTACTCTTCATGAAATGCTGCAAGGTCAATTGGATTACAAACTCAGTAATATGATGCTGGGCAGAAACCCCAGGTTTAACCACAAAGCCATTCTAGAGTCTGTTGATGACAAACACATTTAAAGTGAGCTTAGTTTTTAGAAGCAGTTTAGCATCTTAACGTAGGTTTATTAGGAAGGGCTCTAACACAAGGGATTCATCCTGTAGTATAATGGTGGATGGTGGTGCAGTGCCCTTCTCAGTAAGGTTGTAATAGGTTTATAAGCCACCACAGAGATACAATCTACCATGCTGTGATGTGCTACAATAGCTTGCCGTAGAAATCATGGTCTTGACAGTGATTTTGTGTTGAAGGGTGAATGGTGGAAAATCCAACTCAAGTCCCCATTTTTGCATGTTAGGAGAAGGCAGCTAATATAGCAAGCCCATCAGTGAACAGCACATGGAAATGAGAGAGAAAACCACTCAGCCACGTCAGTAGCACTTCTCCAGCTTTTGGCTTTTGGACATGTGACCTGTAGATGTGACTGTAGACACAAGCCGCTGTGCTGATAGATCCATATGGTATACATGTGGTTGATGGATATGAGAGCAGAAGAAAAACACATATTGAGTGAACAACATTATTTGGGGTAAGTGGAATTTTTTTTTGTGTGAAATCTAACAGTAAAACAAGCTATTCAAAAAAGTCCTAGCATGAGCATATTAAGAAAAGTCACTAAACATATACATATAATTAATGATCATATTTTAAATGAGAATGGTCAGCACATCACCAGGTTATAATCACATTATTTTCAAATTATTTCTCCATTTATGTTGCATTATGAGAAAGAACGGGAGCCATGAATGATGTTTCAGATAGGCTTTGTCTGACCTAGTTATGTTATTCATAATATTGCTTTTAGGTAAGCTGTTATACAGTGAAATTTTACAGGTGAGTTTGTGCCAAAGATTTACTGTACCATAATAGTATGTACTCACTGGCCACTTGAAATGAACGATCACATGCTTATTCATGCAGTTTATCTGGTTAGCCATTATGTGGCAGAAGTGCAATGCATAAAATCATAAAGGTACAGTTCAAGAGCTTTATGTTCATGTCAAACAAATAATGAGAGAGGTCAAAGAAGAATGGACAGACTAACACTCTCGGTAGTATAGACTTCCAGACATCTGATGTTTAATGGGAACATACAGCTCTTCTTTAAATATTTATTGTACGGGGATTGGACAATGAAACTGAAACAACTGGTTTTAGACCACAGTAATTTATTAGTATGGTGTTGGGCCTCCCTTTGTGACCAATACAGCATCAATTTTTAGGATTGACAGATAAAAGTCCTGCACAATGTCCAGAGGGATTTTGAACCATTCCTTTTACAGAACAGTGGCCAGGTCACTACTTGATGCCGGTGGAGGAAAAGCAGTTCCTCAACTTGCTCCTCTAATGTTTCACATTGTCCATAGCTAAGATTTCTGCTGCTGGCACCATTGAAACTGCACTGGCACAAGTGACCAAAGGTTTGCTATAGCAGCTTGAGCATTAATATTGACCATGTGGAGCTCCTGATGAAGAGTTTGGGTGGAAACAGGAGAGTTGGGGTGAGCATTTAATTCTGCAGTGAGTTGCGCAGCTGTGGTTTTATGTTTTTTGGATACAACCCTGGTTAGTACTCGGATATTCCTTTCAGACAGCTTCCTCTTGATTAGACAGTTGCTCCTGTCGGATGTGGCTCATCCTTTGTGGTGGTATGCCAACATTACCATAAGCATACAGGTGCCCACATAAGCAACACTGCATACCGTGGCTCTTGATACACCACAAAGACTTGCTATCCTGGTGCACCAGCATGGATTTAGGGTCCTCTTTTGAACTCCAGTATGTCTACCATTATGTCACGTGGATTGCAATTGGTTGAGCAAAGTTGACCTCTAGATAGGATCTTTCATGCATGATTATTATTAGGTATTGGACTCCATGCCATGTGACTGGCTGGTTGTAATTATTAATAATAATTGCATGAATGAACATGTTGCATAAAAAGCAATATTATTAATAGTATAACGGCTTTATATTTGTGTAAACATATTTCACATTTTTATACAGAAGAAAAAGAAAAAAGGAAGCATAATGCTATAGACAGGAAATGCAGGAAAAATGTCATGAGGAGTGCTTATGACGACGTGAAAAAAAATGCTACTGCGCCAAATGATAGGCCTCGGGTTACATATAGCAACAAGATGAAAATAAAATGAAAGTTTTGGGCTTTCTCTGAAGGCAAGTCGCTGTAGTTGTATACGTTCACCCTGTGCATGCTTAAATAAAGTCATTTGATCTGTTTCCTTTGCGTGGTGATGCCTGAAGGCGGGCTGTTTGTCTCTGTAGTATTTGGATGACGTCCACTGAGTTAATATGACTGTTATAAACTGTTGATAGAATCAACGAAGAGGAAGCACATGTCTTTCCTAGTAAGTTGAGGGCCACCGTTTTATTTTGCAGGGCTGTGCGAAGAAATATAGCGAGCCGCGCGTGCACACACACACACACACACTTGCACGCGAAACGGGAGGGGGAGAAAACCGGGCACTTGTTTTCCTGTGAAGTGGCACGCGCCGGTGATCGGCTTGGCTGGGGCTTTGAGCTCAGTGGGAGACGCGCTGTGAGTAAGTGTCATGGCCGCCGCCCGCTGCTGAGGAACCGGGTTACACTATGAGGACGCGCGACACCACGTAGGTCCGTTTGATGGTTTGCACGCGTTGTTTGTGTATTCGCATAAAAGTAACAACTGACTCTCACACACACCCACCTATTTATCTCTCTTTATGAAGTTTTTCCTGAAGTGGAAATTGGGTCGAAGGAAGGAGGGAGGGAGGCTGAGTATGAGTAGCTAAACTCGGCGCGTGCTAATTTCCTCCTAGGACCTTAAATAACAGGTATGTACTTCATACGGAGTTTTAACTTAAACCTAATTTGTTTATTTATTTTTTTACAGTTTATTTTTTACACACTTTACTGTAACATTGACGAGGAATATCTTTTGCTAGCCTGCTACAGGTGCAAACAAAGCTCTGTTGTTGGTAACTAATGTAGCACTCCCGACTTAACTTTCCCCTCATGTTGATAAACGAAGCCAGGCGTTTATTTATTTATTTATTTATTTATTTTACACTTTATTTTACGTTTCTGGGGTCTGTTATACATCTCTATAAACTGATAAAAAATAATGTAAAAAACAATTGTATATTTTGTTCAGTTTAGAAGCTGGCAAATCGAGCAAATATCTGAAGACCACGAGGCTTTGCCCCTTTACTTACACAGGTGCATCCTAATACATGCATGCACCATTGCCTGCCATGCTAAACAAGTATTTAGATTTACTCCCACTTTCTTACTTCATCACTTAACTTTATCATAGTTTTAGGTTAACTTCATTTCTACACTGTCTGCTTTTGTAATTAAGATGTTGTAGCTTCCGGTTTACAAATACCAACAACATGGATATTTGTTCCTAATGTGTTTAGTGAGTGGAAAAAGCTCATTGAATGTACTGAAGAGACACGATCTTATTGTACACATTTAAATAATGTTCATGAAATAAGTCCCGGGGCTCTATTTTTTCCATTAAAGTTGGTTACAAACAGTTTGTATGATGTTTAGCACAAATGTAGCCACCATCAGTTCAGAAATAAGTCCTGGTAATTTTTGGTAAAAAAGTATAGAAGTCTAGAGATTCACTGCTTCCCTTTCCCATTTCCCGTGATATACTAGGTTTAAATTGCAATTTAAGGCGTGGAGGAGACCTATTTTTGTCATATGTGCCAATAGCGTGGGAACACCCTTGTTCATTTTGTGTTCACATGAACCAGAGATGATGGTCGATATTAGAAGGTAAATGACACTGACCTAATACAGAGATCCTCTAAGTAACTGAGCTACTCTTACACAAATTTATGCAAAGCATCAGTGATGCATTGGTGTGTCCTTTAAGACTGTTGGTGCCTTGTGTTTACATCTGTGTTGTATCAGTCAACAGTACACACGTTAATGGCATAAAACAGTATACCCGTTAATATATATGACAGTGCACACGTTAATGGCATAAATACGTGAGTGGATCAGATCAGAAACCATTTCAGATCCGACCCGAAACCGATCTAGCCTCAGTATTAGATTGGTGGATCTTTACAGTTCATCTCCTGATCATAGTTAAGTGTTAATTTCTATGGCATTTGCTTTGTAATAAAGATGTTGTAGCCTCTCCAGTCATTGCAAGCACTATAATGATAATAAAAAAACACAGCATAATGAGCATCAGTACAGACTGCACATATGCTTTCCAGTGAGTAATAACATAGTGGTAATTGTGGTCAGGTGATATTTTCAGCATTTTATAACAAGGCACACGTGTAGCACAAATGTGTAGCGCATTTTGCCAACATTTTATTATGCATTATTATTACAGATTTGTCACTTTAAATGGTGGCATTTAATAATATTCTATTCAGTGCTATATATACCAAAGCACTGTGGAATTCTGATTGGTTGGTTCCCAAGTGGCGGGAAGTATCGTCCGGAGATTGCGAAACCTGACCATGCTGCCATCATGGATGCCATCCATCCATGAAGAAGACTCAGAAATTAAAACTAGCTGTGCTCTCAGATGGGACGATAGTTGGCATACTTGGCCAGATGTGGGCACCTGTATGCTTATGAAGAGAGTAGATAGTTTATCGCTAGTGTATAGAAAGTGCATAACGCTTTAATGAGCAGCAGTTTGGAATTTTGCAGTGGTTGGCTTCACATGTCTCGGAGGAAGTATATGCTTGCCCCACCCTCCCTGATTCGCAGGTGTCATTCGATAAGGCTGAGTTAGCTTGTGGGTGGAAAATGACCAAACCAACCTGGGGACAAAATAAGTGAAAAATCCAAAAATAAGTCAATAAACAAATAAATACATTTTTTAATGACTTTTCAGTCACAGCAGCTTTGATAGTAGTGCTGACTGTAATTCTAATCTCAGATTGTAGTAATGAGCTCATTCTAATATGTTATGGCTTCTGAAGGAACAATTCGTTCACAGGAACTTGCACGACGGATGCTGTACATAATCGTAGGCTCATAATAAACCGATTAATAATGTGTTATTTGACAAATAAGAACATATTGTTGACATTGTGAAGCTTTCTGTATGGTTATGAACATTCATGTCATAACACTAAGTCTTTTGTGTTGTCACTTTCTAACTGTACGTTTTTCATTAAAAATTTAGCATCAAAATGCTTCAGGCTTTCTTGCTAACATGATAATTTTGTTGTTGAAAGAGAGAACATAGAGAGTGAGGGAACTGTTTAAAGCTACTTTAGTTTCACAGTGTTTTCATTGCAAAATTAAAGATCCGAATAATTGGCATTGCTGTTGTATAAGAGGAAAGAAATACTTCAGGACATGCTGTTATTAGAAAATAATGAATTATTTAGATCATGTAACCCTCATAACGTTTTATTCACCGTTTTGTGTTCTGAGATGCTTTTCGGGTTACCAGGGTTGCAATGAGTGCATATTTGAGTTATATCCTTCCTGTCAGCTCAGATCAGTCTAATCATTCTCCTCTGATCTCTCTTATCAGCAACGTGTTTGTGTGCCCACCCTCCACACACTTGATTTTATTTTCACACCATTCTGTCTGCAAACCCTAGAGACCCTTGTATGTGAAAGTCCCAGGAGATCAGCCGTTTCTAAAATACTCAAACCATGCCACGGTTAAAGTCACAGAGTTCACATTTATTTTGATGTTTTATGCGACTGCTAACTGAAGCTCTTGACTTGTCTTTGCATGATATTTTTATATTGTGCTGCTGCCACACGATTGGCTGGTTGGATAACTACATAAATGTGCAGGTATTCAGATGTTCCTATTAAAGTGAATGATGATTGTCTTAAATACTGTACTTTCAACAATACAGGGATTTGTTTTTTCCATTTAAGTTTTGGAAGTAGGAGAAATAGCCTGAGGGAAAGGATAGTCCTTGTGCAATTATTTTTATGTGAAGTTATGCATCAGATCATATAGTAGAACTGTATAAATATAAATAAACCTTAGTATCTAGTAGAACATTCCTGAGTTATATTTAAGGGCAGACCGGAAAGACACGGAAAGAAATTTAGTATATGAACGGTGGTGGGAGTAAACAGGGTGTTAGAGATGCCAAAAAATATCCCAGTATATATAATATTGTGCCTCTGGCTAGACTGTAATTATACATGACATTGTGTGAACATGACACTGGCATGATGGTAGCAGTGGCTCAGTGGCTTTTGGCTGCTGATCAGAAAGTAGTGAGATCCCTCAGTCTACCTGGGTTGAGTCATCGAGCATGAAAAAAGATAATTGCATTTTTATATGTTGCAGGAGTCTATGATATAAACATGGAAGTGGAACCGCCAAATCTAAGCAGCCATACTAAGGCTCAAGCTGGTGACAATGACAGAGGCAACTGGCGTAGACGGCTGCGACTCAGGAAATCCTCAACCTTGTCTCACACTGTGAAAAGTCAGATTGAAGAGCAGAAGGTCGATAAAGAATTGACCCAGGAGTCATCACAAAACGAACAAAAGGATCACCAAGTATTGGACACTGCTAGCAGCAAGCTTACATTCACTTGCTCTGATTGCAAGGATAGCACAAGATTTAGTCCAGATGGTTTGTTAAAACACTTTAAAAACTTTCATGGAGGTAAAGGAAACCCACCGACTTTTCTTTGTGACCTATGCAGTTTTGCTGCTCCTGACTTCACTACCCTGCAACAGCATTACCTGAAGCACAAACACTCTAGACTCACATGTGAGACGTTCAATGACAAAGGCTTGCAAATGCCTACGCAACTCCCAAAGCATTGTAAAACACACAACAATCAGTATCAGTGTGAAAAATGCAAGTTTTCTTCGAAGGAACAGACACATTTTCTACATAACTCTTGTCCACACAATCCTGTACCAGCTATAGACAGCAGTGAAAAGTTAAGCAGTGAACTTAAGCCCATGAATGGTGCACTGAATAAGAATTGTTTGGCTGATGCTGCAGCTGAACTCCCAAAAGATGTCCTAGTAGAGCACACGACTACAGCCTGCCATCGAGGGTGGATCAGAAAGAACTGGTGGAAAAATAGAGACACTGCCCCAAAACAACCTAAACACACTGCTGCATTTCCTGATTCCCAAATCCTGATTCCCAAATCAGAAATCCAGTGGACTTCTGCAAAATTTCTGCCTTTTTCAGCTGCCGGTTTGCTCGATGAAAACGGTGAACTACTACATCCAACACGGACCTTAGAGGAGACTAAGCAGTTTTTGGAAAGGACAGTTAACTGTGGGAAAAAATGGCCAGTGACTCTAAATGGTGAACCAGGATCCTTCCTCTCTGAGCCAAAGATGAAGCGATGTGCCACACCACTTCCTGTACTGAATTCTGGGAACGAACTTTCTGGGCTCATGGAAAAGAACAATATTTCAGTTCCACCTGATTGCACTACAAGGGTTGTTGGTTTCAAAACGGTGGATGGAAAAAAGCATCTCGTTCTTAAAGTCATCCCTTCACCCAAGCCAGAGGTTTCTTCATACACAAGAGAAGAAGCGGCAGGATTAAACCAGGAAGAAAGAAATGCTAAACAGTTAGACCCTCATATTGAGAGACCCAGTGATCAAATGTGCAGTGAATCAGGCAACAGTACCACTGCAGATTCCACATTCAACAGCTATGATACTACCTCAACTTCTCACCAGCCCCAAAAACAAGGACTTGAAGAAGAAGACCAAGATACAATGAGAAATGCACCTCAGGTTGATAACACTGGACATGACTGTAGCGATGACCAAAGTGCGTTCACTTTAGGTCCTGATGCACCTACACAACTCACTCTTTCAGGAACCGAGGATGTTTCTGATGTAGTAAGTCAGACGAAGAATGAAAAAAAAGCATCTCCTGAGGCACAGTTTAACGCTAATGACACAAATGACCTCAGTGAAGAAACTGCAGGTGTGCTGGGGGAAGTACGTTCTGTCAGAGAGGCAGATATCCCATCTCCACGAACAAATATTCAGGAGATGAGTGACGCACCAAACCACACTGACAATCCAGAAAAAGCAGCAAGAGATTGTAAGGAAATGAATTCCGAGCCTTCCACGAATCAACAGGATAATAATATTGAAGCTCTGTCTTCCTGTACTTCATCTGGTTCTGGCAGCATGGAAGAGGGAATAAACTCCCAGCTCTTTACATTGATGTCTGAGAAAAAAAGAAGCCCTGATATATACATGAAGAACATGGATAAAAAGGCCGGGAGAGATATACCTGTAATACAGCCGCCTCTGGATGACTGGAATAAACGGAACGTGGAGAAAGTTTTAAAGTCTCCCACAAATAAAAATGGAGTAGAGTCGAATATTATTGATCCAACCGTAGCATCCCCTCCCAAAAATACTACTGACTCTCTGTTTATTTCCCCAAGTGAACATGGAAGTTTGTATTTCCAAGACAGTGGAGATGAGAACATAAACAATATAGAAAATATCCCCCTAGATCAGACCCATACAGTGGAAACTGTAGAGGAAACATACTTATCACTGTTATCGCTCGAAGACTTCTGTCATAATCCAGACCTGAATCAGACCCTCGAAGAGCTCCCTGTTACCACAGTAAGCCATTTGCTGGATGACTCTGAAGTTGCACACAGAGGTAAGCGATAATATTTATAACACAAGTGTTCTGCTCAGATAGTTCATGACTAATGTATTTCTTACCTTTGCCCTATGGAGCCATGTCGTCAGCTTGCTCGTCAGACCATAGCGTAAATAAAATGTGTGTCAGCAAACACACAATGTAAATAAATGCGTTCTGTGTCATCTGCTTTAGGCGGTGTGTGTGTTTTGATTATTTACTTAACCATATTTCAGACTAGTTTTTGGTCAAATGTGCCTTCACAGTTGTTATTGAGACAAAATCAGATGTGCTTTATGAGGAAAATGTTTTTTTTTTTAAAATAAAATATGTATGTATTAAAAATATAGGGAATTTAACACTGAAACAGATTTTTTGCTGAAATCCTATTTTGCAACTAGTTTCTTTTGTGTATCCTTCGATGTCACCTTTTCAACCAGGTCATTCTCGATATCTTCACAGGTATTTCCTCTCAAGCTGAACCAGGTAGCATGGCTATACACTCACCCAAAGCCATACGAGTAACAGCAGTGACTAATGACAAGGCTTCTTCACAACTACCACTAAAGACTGAAACTACTACCAACAAGAAGCGACACCGAGAACCAAGCACAAAAGACTCTCAGGGACTCATCTCGAAATCTAAAAGACGTCTTGTTCAAAATTCCCAATCAGCATCTATCCCTTACTGGGTACCAGCTCCTCCTGATATAGAAAGGACTCTCCGGCTCTTTCCGGTTCGTTCCTCGCAGGCTGTAAAAGCACCGCGTCTAAACCAACCTGTCGTGGTCCTCAATCACCCGGACACAGATATTCCCGAAGTGGCAAACATTATGAGATCAGTTCACAGACACAAAGAGGCTGTGCAAAAGGTCATCCTATCTCAGGGAACTCTAAAAGCTCTATCTGAGCTTAATCGTGACACATTCCGTAATGTACGTTCAGACGACTCGCAGTCGTCTCTCTACAGAAGAGTGTGGCCTCAAGGGACAGTTAAAGAAAGGTTCATCCTTAATCTGAAGCTGAAGAGGTTGAGTGGCAATAAGTTTGTGGTGGCAGATCTAAGCCCAAACGCTAACCAGATTCAGTCAAGCTTTAGGTGCTGGTTTTGCGGTCGCTGCTTTAGGAAACAGGAGGTGTGGGTAGGTCATGGTCAGAGGCATATTATGGAGGCTACGCGAGATTGGAACAAGATATTCAACAGTGAAAGGCAGAGCAATGGTTCAGATCAACAATCATTCTATTGAGCTTGTGTGATTCATAAGCATTGCTTTATGGAAGCCGTTTATTCATGCATTGATCGTTCTAGAAGATTTTGAGTAAGCTGGAACAAGGTTTATTCATGCACAGCTCAGGGTTTGTTTGTAGTGTTGTGTTCGGTTGATGAACCGTCTCAGGGACAATAGGCCAACAGAAGCAGAATTATTTATTTGTTCTTTTTACTTCGGTGTCATTGTACGTTATCGTAAAAGCAATATGCATTATTTATACGAAGATTTCTAAAGCACTTGTTTATAACGTGATCTGACCAAAATGAAATAGCATTGCTGTAGAATGTATTGAAAACAGCAACATCTGTTGTATGACTATTTATAGCTTTAATTGCTTCCATCTAACTGAGGATGTTGATTTTTGTTTTGTCTAACCTGCTGATGAATTTATTGATGTTGTTCAACTAAAATCTTTATTTTTTTGCATTAATTTTATATATACGACAATTGCTTACTGTTTTTAAGTAGGTTCCTGTCTTTGCCACTAAGGGTTTTTTTTTTTTTTTTATGTAACCTTAACAGATTTATGTTCTACTGTGAGATCACAATCAATTCAGACAAATCACCTGTTAAGGTTCCCTGGAATTATGTTTATATTTAGTGATAACAGCATTCCTCTACAATGTTATCATTGTCTTGTATACCAAAAGTGTTGTGTGTGTTTTGTTGTCTCCACACCCCTCACCCCCGTACTGTAGTGGTTCGACTGAATTCAGGATGCTGCAGTTAAAAGGATTTCATCATCTCTGATTTGTAACAGTGGCAGTGTTATCAATAGGCTGAATCAATTCCAACTCGGTTTGTATTGTCATTCTAGGAGCGAGAGTTAGCTGTGTAGATCTCTCCATCTCTATAATGTAAAATCTTTATGTTGTATTTATTCTTTTCTGAAAAGTGTTGCAAAGAGAGATGAATCTGGTTACTTTTATTTATATTGTGAATTTACCAGACAGTGGTCTGTTGTGATTGAGTGGTTATTAATTGTAGCAGCTAATTATTTATATTAACGTGATCACTTCAGCTTGTATTCCACGGTCCAGTCCCACTTCCTGTATCCATAAATCTTATATCTGACTAGAAACACAAACCTGCTTTTTTTTTTTTTTTTTTGTAAATGTCAAAACACTGTTAAAAAGCTTGTAAAAAGGTAAAAAAAAAAAAATCTAATTTTTCTCAACTCAAATCCTGTACTATATAAACGAGTGCCTTCCCTTAAGACTCTGTTACTTCCTGTGTTTTGTGCTGTGTGCAGACATCAGATACGTGATAAAGGAATGACACAGAAACACTGTTTAGATTGAGTACAAATGTATGTTTACAAAGCACAAATGTGAGAAATGTTCAAACTTGGAATGGCCATCATTTGAAATACAGAAATGTGTACACTAGAAGTTAAGCTAATTCGGCTTCCACTTTCATCCTGAGTCTCATTATTAAAAATGATTGTTTCAAAATATCTTACTAAATTCTCTTGTCTTGAGATGAAGCAAAATATGTTATATAAGTGCATTAAATACAGCATATGTAAGAATATTTTACACACTTTTACAAGCCACTTGTCAGTATGAGCAGCACTTTGCTTTTTGATCAGTATTACATTATTCCCGCAGCCTGTCGCATCCCGGCTAAACGACGTTTTTTGTCCCCCAGTCTTCACCAAACTGTTTGTTCTCAGATGTTCTGGAGATTCGTGACGGTGCAAGAAGTTGTGTGCTGCTGAACCACCACAGTGGAATCGAGTCATGGCTTTACAGCATGCCTGAGACTGGTGGTGTCTTTTGTGTTGCTTTGCATGTCCACCAACACAATTGTGTTCTTTTGGTGGTTCTCGATGATTTCTGAGACAGTTTTGAATCGCTAAAAGAAAGGAAACAAGGAGAGATTTCAGTAAACGCTGAAAAGAATGGAATTGAAACAAAAGATTTGTTAAAAACACCAAAACATGAGGAAATGAATTAGCTGTTAATCGTGATTGAAAGCAAATTATGGTTTAGGATTTTTCATTACGTCTTCTCTGTTCTTCTGCTTGCCCAGGGCGTACTGTTTTGCGCTAGGAATGTAGCGCACTGGGATGTTGTAAACCCGTCCGTTGTAGAACACGACTAAAGTGTAGGGCTGCAGGGCGTCCACACCTGAGCTCTTCCTCACCAGGTATGAACCATCCTGAGGAACGTGAGACAACGAAGAATGAAAGGACGTTTTCAACGCAATACGCTAAACATATAAGTGAACTATTTAACCCTTATGCCCTATTCTAGTTCAGATGACCTAGGGTTGAAGTCAGGGTTAAGTTTTCCTGAGCGTAATTATATAAACCAAAAAAGTATAGCAAAAATGTCAATTTTGTACCCAGTTTGAACAATTTGTAGATTTTCTGTCTGTAACATTTATATATCCACAGCATGCACAAGTGCTTAGTAGCTGATCCTTTACTCTTTAATCCCAACTGTATTTACTCAGAAATAATCATATTTCATCATACATCTCTTTAAATCCCCGTTTTGTTAAATCGTGTATTGTTGGAAAGCTTATTTTTAAAAAACATTTCCTTGTAGACTATGCATAGTCATTTCCTTAGATGACAATGTCATGCTGAATGATAAACTGTTTCCTGCTATTCTGCTGGTTGCTGACATTATGTTCATAAGCGTTTTTCTTTCCTCATGAGCTAAATCATTATTCAACTGAAATACTTTGACATAATTGCATACAATGGTTTATAGATCATAAAGCCAGTGGCTTAGGCTGCTTATCTTGAAGTGTTTTGACTTCGG